>NW_022158720.1:0-283437 GCF_000260195.1 Fusarium odoratissimum NRRL 54006 | reverse complement strand
AAGATTTCTTTACCTAAATATACCTATTATAATAAGTAAAATTAGTAAATATTAAATACTTTTTACCTGCCTAAAAATAATAAATATAAGGTATATTAGCTTTTTTATTAGTAAACTTAATAGAAAGTATAAGAATTTAGATTTTATAATCCTTATAAAATAACTATTTAAATATATAATTAAATATTATAAGATATAATAATAAAAGGTTTAAGTTAGACCTTACTAAAAGAAGACTAATATTAATTAAGATAATAGGCCTTAAGGGTAAGATTATTAAAGGGGAGAGATTATATTATAATCCTAGCAGTTATATTATATATACCTTATAATTTCTCTACTTAACCTATTAACTAAGGAAGAACTAATACTTATAAGACTAATAGTATTCTAGGATTATATTATTCTAAGATTAATAGCAACCTTATATTATATTATTCCTATAAGACTACTTCTAATATATAAATTATATTTATTAATACTTTTATAAAACTTAGCTTATTAGTTATTAATAAAGCTTTTTTATATTAATTAAGCCTAATATATATTAAATCTACTATTAAGAGATATAACACTTTAATAAGCTTAGTTATATGCCTTATATAATCTACTAATAATAAACCTAGTATGGCTTAATTTATTTATAGTTAGGAACCAACCTATTATAACTAGGCTTAGGCTATAATTAAGGCAGCTAATTATAATAATATTAACTTAATAAAGCTTTGCCTACTAAGGGGTAATAAATATTTAAATTATATTAGGTTTTAGTTATACTTAGATATATCTTTTAAGACTAACTTATAAACTTAAAAAAATAAATTAATATAAGCTTTTACTTTTATTAATATAGTTTTATTTTATTTATATTTTCTATTAGATTTAAACCTATATCTGCTTAATACTTAAGAAAGATTTCTCTTTAGGTAGTTAAAACCTCTTATTATCTAAGGATCTAAATTAACTCTTTCTTTAAGTAATACCCTAATAATAATAACATGCTCTCTAACTGCAGCCTAAGACCGTGGAGTTTATCTAGTAGTATTAATAAAATCCGGCTTTTCTTCACTTGCATGGCACAGTAGCTCAAAAATACCATGACCTCTATGTTCTGCAGCATAGCCCAGAGGGCTAAGTCCTTTGAAGTATCCACTGACTTGGACAGCCGGGTTTGCGCCGTTTTCGAGTAACAGTCGGACAACGTTCTTGTGGCCCCCCTGTGTTGCAAGGATGATTGCCGTTCCTAGGCAGTCATTTCTTGACATGGGCTGGTATTCCATCGCAGCGCCGTTTTCTAATAACAGGTGGACGATATCCTTGCGGCCCACGTGCGCGGCGCGAAACAACTCGAGCTGTATGAAGTCGAGTCCCCATTTTACCAATAACTGAGTAACCCGAAAACACCCTTTCTCTACGGCGAATGACAGTGGCGTCCATCCGGCTTGTCTTTTGTTGGTACATGGTGAATATGGGTCAGCTTTGTATTGAAGCAATATCTCAGCTGCTGCTGCATGCCCAAACTCTGCAGCATAAGAGAGAGGAGTTCTGCCGTGACTATCTGCAGCATCTACTGCTTTTCCAAATTCAAGAAGTTTACGAACAAGCTTCTCTAGTCCGAAATACGCCGCCAAGTGAAGCGTAGTTAATGACTCAGGAGGTGTGGCGAAGTAGTCATGATTTTTGAAAGCCTCACTGACCATAAGTACTTCTGCTGACTTCACAAGCCTCGCTCCAGTGGTGAGAAGGTCCATAAGTTCGTCCTCGGAAATTGCAGACTCACGAGCGTGGTGGCCCCAATGCTTTGCTGCATAGTGATAGAATGGCCACCGCTTTAGACGCGATTTCAGGATGGCCCACCCTCCATTATGATTATGGCTCGCTTCGAAAGAACTGAAGGACAGATAAGAGATGCAAGTTCTCGTGATATCCCTTTCTGTCATTGGGAGCAATTCCGCAGGCCTTTGCTTGAGATACTCTTGGGCTGTATAGTGAACCAGTCTGATAATCTTCCTGTTCTCGTCGATGGTCACCAGCCCAGCGCAGACGGAGACTAATCTACCATCATATGGCAGGTCTGCATCACTAGCTTCGCGGTGAAGTGAGCTCGTTGCCAGAGCATGCTGGAGTTCCTTGACTGTGAGCTCTCTCTTGGCATATGATAGCCACCCCAGCACCTGTTTCGCAAGCAAGGCATGTTTAGGCTGCTGCTGTTTGATCCTGTCCATGGTTTGTCTATAGGCATCTGCAAGTGCTTCTGTCTTCTCCTCGCCTTGGTCTTTCCGACTCGCGAAAGCTGCCAATTGATGCCGAATCTCGGTTTCTGAATCTTGATAGCATAGTAAGTTGAGATAAACCTGTGCTAAAAGAAACCTGTCGACCTTTAGTATAGGATAGGATTGTCTATGGACTCATAACTTACATTCCTTCCGCAGAGCTTGCGATTCCTTCTTTGATAGCTTCTCTTAGATCTTTGTTCTCCTGCACGGCAGGGGGTAGTACGTCGACCTTTCCATCGACATACGTTTCTATATCCTCTGTAGCTGCCTCAATCTCTATCCTCGTCACACTCCTGAAGGCCTCTTCAACTTCCAAGGTGATCCACTTGTCAAAACGTGAGGTCATAAAGATATTGATCTGGTATTCCCTCTGAAGCTGATCGAGCTTTTGGAAAAAGGGTTTCCGTGAGCTTCCAGTGACACTGTACTCATCAAGAGCATCAACCACAATGAAAACCCTCGAATACTTCGCAATGACCTTTCTTAGAACGTAGATAATGTCTTCGTATGTTGGACGGGTTAGTTCTTTCTCGTGTTTATGATAGAGATCAACGACTTCTTCTGGCATGGAAGCCAATTTTCCAGCAAGCTGTTTGAGCAGGCTCAAAAGAAGCCTATCAAGGGTCTGTTCTTTTTGTCGCTGAAAGCTGAAATAGATATATGCTATACCAATATTCGACTCATCGAAGACACTTGACCAAAGGTCGTCAATGACGAGTGATGTTAGAATAGTTTTGCCGGCCCCTGGGATGCCTAGGCAAAAGAGAGTTTGGCTTTTTGTAGTTAGCCAAGCTCGAAATTTGTCCATCTTAGGCAGCCAACCGCCGGTTCCAGGTTGCCTAAGGCTTCGGTATTGGCTGTGTTGTAGGCCATAGTTAACCTCAGTGAGCCAGTCTAGAATGTAGTTATCATCATTTTTTTGTTGTCTGGCTTTAATCTCGGTAACATCTTGTTGTGTTTCGGACACGATGGAATGAACTGTACCTCAGTCAGAATCTGTCTCCTGACTACGCCTAGAAGCAACTTACCATTCTCTAATAAGTCCTTCAATGGTCGCTCGCCTTCTAATTCTCTCGCCTGGACATACTGCAAAAGCTCTTTTGCAAATGCTGCAGCTATAATAGCTGCATATTCTTGCCAATCCTTATTCTTATGTGAGTCCGCATAGTCGCATATACCTCGAATAATAAGGCAAGGGAACTGGTTCATTAGTCCTGCAGCCTCCATTTCGATACAGAGGACATTTCCTCCTAAGTCTTTATTCAGTTTATTCCGGGAAGCAGCGTCTTTAATGAGCTTATCACCTGAGGCAATAAGACCATAATGAACGACCATATCCCTAGGGTTCCTCTTGACCGTCATATTCTTATCACAAAGACTGCAGCTTTCCTCCTCTTCGTCGTTTTCTTCCAGTTCTTCGTCCCCGTCATTATCTTGTTCCCGGGCAGACTTTAGGACGTGACTATAACTCGACTTGAACAATACGTCTCTGAGCGAACCAGTCCGCAAACATTTAGAGGCTAACTTGGGCCACTTTTGTTTCAGATCTTCGAGATAATTCGGGATCTCACTACCATTCAGATTGTGTTGCGTTTCTAGTAACGTTAACGCTGTTAGAAGCGCCTGAGGTGGGTTATTCAGTGAGCCTGTCCGCTCAAATTTCTCTTCCCCATGAACCTTGCCAGAATCCCACTTGATAACTCCCGAGGAAGTGCCAGTAGATGTGCTAACAACGACGTCGCCGAGCCGAACTTTATTAGATGGAACACCTCCACCAACGCCAACCATAAGACCTACTTTGATAAACGGGAATGTGTTTGCCATAGAGCTAGCAACTGTTGCTGCTGATATATTGCCTATCATGCCTTTAGGGAGACATGTTATCACAATATTATGGTCTCTGATTGACCCAAGGGTGTATGCGTTATTATCACTTGGCAGCTTCGTCAATGGCGGATGTTGCTGGTCCAGCATGGCAGTCGCAGCTGTAAGCTCTTTCGGTAGCGCACAGATCCATCCCATGGTATAATCATTGTGGGTCAGGGCAGTGTCGCTCTTCTCCCCCTTGGAGGTGGTTTCACCAACGCCTTCGTCTCTTTTTCCTTTATTGTCCATTAGAAGATTAAGCTATTGAGCTGGTGCTGTGCTAGAGAGCGAGAAATAGTATTATTGCTTAGCCGTAGAAAGCAGCATAAGTGATAATAGGAACTAATTATATGACAGATGACAATGGATAATATAAGCCAGATTGAATTTAGATAATTAAGTAGCTAAAAACCGGATAGTGTTTAGGGTTAAATTAGGCTGCTAAGCGAGATTGATGACACGCCTGAATGCTAAATTCCAGCTTAGCTTAATTATGTCAGCAACGAGTTCTGAGTGGGAGCCCATACCTGTGCCGAGCCTGGTATACCTATTAACACGTGACCTCTATACCAGGTCCCCCTATTATAATGCCAATAAGCCATAATCTTATTAAATTATAATAAAAAATAATAGCCTCTTAATTAACTATTTTAATATCTTTTTAATTATAATCTTTATATTATTTTTTTTATTTAATTATAATAAATATATATATATCTTTAATTTCCTTCCTTAATAATATAATATTATCTAAAGGTAAATATAACTTACTAGAGGTATTATATATAAATATTAACATATAAGCTACTTTAAGAGGATATGCCTTTATAACCCTATAGTCCTAGGTCTTTAAGGGAAAAAAGAATATTATTTTTATATATAATTAAAAAGGAGGTTTTATATATTAATTATTAATAAGGTAAAAAGAAATAAGTTATTATATATATTACCTTTTTTTTATAAATATAAAAGAAAATATTATTAGTTTTCTTTTTATAAGGTATTAAGTTAATTTAAATTTTTTTTTTTTTTTTAAGTTTATAAGTCAGCCTTAAAAGGTATATCTAAGTATCTCTAAAGTCTAATATAATTTAAATATTTATTACCCCTTAGCAGGCAAAGCTTTATTAAGTTAATATTATTATAGTTAGCTGCCTTAATTATAGCCTAAACCTAGCTGCATATAACCCAGCTAGAGAGCCTTACTTACTCTTCAGCTGGCCCTAATCTTCTTCCTGCAACCTACTTCAAAGGTCTTTCGCCGACCCCTGCAGATACCACGCTTAAATTATCTACTGCGCTTCCACAGTAAGTAATCCGATCCGACTTCCTCTATACCTTCTAATTATAACTGCTAACAGCATTATAGCTGCCCTATTGCAATACTCCGAAGAAGCCTACGGCCACCTAGGCCTAATAAGCCCTACTTAATAAAAGATTATAATATAATCCAAATAATTAAAAGAGCTCTCTTAAGCGCTAAGTAGAGTAATATAATAAGCTTTATATAATAGCTGCTAAAATTAAAGTAGCCTAGATAATTAAAAATAATATTAGCTATATTAGGCTAGCCCTTTTTAGCTATAAGGTCCTCTGGCTTATATAGTTATATCTTTATATCCCTTAGATTAGTAAGGCCTTCCTTAATATTAAGATAAAGAGTCTTAAGACTCTTAGATAAGTACTAAATAGAGGCTACCTATAAAGAAAATAAAATAAGTTCCTAAAAAAACTTTATAGCAGCTTATATAATAAGTGGCTTTATAATATTAGGAAGTAGGTAATAGAGGTACTGCTTTTGTTAAAGGAGATCGGCGACCTATAATATATAGACCAGGCTAATTATAATCTTAAACTATAGTATAACTAAGACGAGGGGGATAGCATGCTATAATATAAATAGAAGATAAGTAATTATAGGGTTTTATAGGAAGAAAATATATTAAGTTTTATATAAGTTTAGTTACCTAAAGTTAAAGACCTAAAGTTATAATATTGGCATTAGCGGCGTAAAGAGGATTAATTAGATTATAGGATATAATATATAATAGACTTAATAGATTAGCCAAATATTAGTATACTATTAATATAAATAAGGGTTTTAAAATATTATAAATATAATTATCTTCTTAGTTTTAATATTATTATATATTTTTTTTATTATTAAACTAGCCTGAAAGATAAAATATAAATATAAAATATAAATAAGGCTAATATATTACCTAAGAATATATATTTTTTTTTAAGTTTATAAGTTAGCCTTAAAAGTTATATTTAAATATATTTAAAGTATAATATAATTTAAATATTTCTTATTCCTTAGTAGGTAAAGTTTTATTAAGTTAATATTATTATAATTAGCTGCCTTAATTATAGCCTTACCCTAGTTATAATATTAGTATTAGTAATATAAGGAGGGTTAAATAAGTTATAAGATATAATATATAATATATTTAATAAATTAGCTAAATATTAATATACTTTTAATATAAATAAAAAAAAAAGGGTAATTATAATATTTTATAAAAAAAAAAATATATTAAGTTTTATATAAATTTAGCCTAGTTTAAACTACTGCCTTTTTACTAACTTTACTTTATTTATTTTTATATATAAGGTTAATTAGGCACATGCCCTATTATATATATTTAATTAATAGAGGTTATAATTCCTTTAAACCTCTTACTATTATAATTAACTTATTAACTATTCTAAATAAGCAGAGTTAACCTAATTCTTTTAACTTTCTATATAACCCTGCCTTTACCCTATGTTTATTTAACTTTATATATAAACTCCCTATCTATAAGCCCTAGCTGTAATGAAGGTGGTTTTAAATAGGGAAACTAGTCCGTACTAGGTTTATATTTGCAGATAGCATAGGGCGTTAAATACTAAGCAGGTTGGTTATTACGTCTCTTAATAATTAAGTAATACTTATTAGGCTTATTAATATAAAGAAGTCTTATTAATAGCTAGTAAGCTAAGTTCTATCTAGGTACTAATAAATATATATATATATTAGAAGTGGCCTTATGGCTTAGTAGAGAATATAAGTAATCTAAGGGTTAGATCTATGGGGATTAGTTATAATCCATAGTGATCCAGTCTTGGAGCGTCGTGATCCAAGTGATCTAATAGAAGAGGATTATTACCAGGAGAAGTAATCCTACGGTGATTAGTGAAAATTATAGGGGCCATGTGACGTAGGCGCGGGGGTCATAACACTAGCTATACTCTTATAGTTTAAGACTATAATTAGGCTAGTTTATATATTATTAATTTAGGAGTAGCTCCCTCTTAATAGTAATAACCCTTTTAAATATATTAAAGAGCTACTTTTTATATATAATTAAACCTATAAAGGTAATAAGAAAGGCTACTTAGTTTAATTAAAGGTAATAACCTTCCCTTAGGCTTCTTTTTATATCTTTAAGACCCAATAGCTTAGAATTAACCTAGTTTAAATTAATTAAATTAATATAATATTTTTAATTTATATAACTAATTAGTTAAATTAGGCTATAATTAAAGATAATTATTTTAATAAAGTTAAATTTATATCTTAATAAGAAGTTCTTTTTAATAGTAATTACTATTATATAAATCTCTTTAAGTTTTTTTTTATTAGTTATATTTAAGGCAGGCCTAATAATTAAATTAAAGTTATAGCTAGTTATAAAATAAATATAATTATATAGCTATAGGCTATTTTATATAATAGGCATTAAGATAATATAATTATTATTATTTTTTTTAAGTTTATAAGTTAGCCTTAAAAGATATATTTAAGTATTTCTAAAGTCTAATATAATTTAAATATTTATTACCCCTTAGTAGGCAAAGCTTTATTAAGTTAATATTATTATAATTAGCTGCCTTAATTATAGCCTAAACCTAGCTATATATAACCTAGCTAGAAAGCCTTATTTACTTTTTAGCTAGCCCTAATCTTCTTCCTATAACTTACTTTAAAGGCATACTTAAATTATTTATTATACTTCTATAATAAGTAATCTAATTTAAATACCTTTTAATTATAATTACTAATAATATTATAGCTGCCTTATTGCAATGCCTATTATCTAAAGAAGCCTATAATTACCTAGGCCTAATAAACCCTATTTAATAAAAGATTATAATATAATTTAAATAATTAAAAGAACTCTCTTAAGCACTAAGTAAAGTAATTATAATAAGCTTTATATAATAGCTATTAAAATTAAAATAGCCTAGATAATTAAAAATAAGATTAGTTATATTAGGCTAGCCTTTTTTAGTTATAAGGTCTTCTGGCTTATATAGCTATATCTTTATATCCCTTAGATTAATAAGGCCTTCCTTAATACTAAAATAAAATACCTTAAAACTCTTAGATAGGTATTAAATAAAAGCTACCTATAGAAAAGGTAGAATAAGTTCTTAAAGAAACTTTATAATAGCTTATATAATAAGTAGCTTTATAATATTAAGAAGTAGGTAATAAAGGTATTACTTTTATTAAAGGAGCTTAATAACCTATAAAAACTAGGCTAATTATAGTCTTAAATTATAATATAAAGATAAGGGGGATAGTATATTATAATATAAATAAAAAATAAGTAATTATAAGATTTAAAAAGTTAAGAAGAAAATATATTAAGTTTTATATAAGTTTAATTACCTAAAGTTAAAGACCTAAAGTTATAATATTAGTATTAATAGTATAAAGAGGGTTAATTAGGTTATAGGATATAATATATAATAAAGTTAATAGATTAGCTAAATATTAATATATTATTAATATAAATAAGGGAGTATAACTATTATATTATTAATAAAAAGGGTTAAAAGCTAGGTTAAGAAACTTACTTATAAGTTTATACTTAATTACTTACTTAGTTAAGGCCTAATTAACCTTTAAGTAGAAGTATAATAAATAAATTAAGTATATCCTTTAGGTAGGATAAAGAAAAAAAGGTAACTTAGCTACTAAGAGGTAATTAGTATTAATACTACCTAGTTAAGGCAGTAATTATATTATTAAGGCAAATAAACCTTATCTAATTTTAAATTTTATAATAATAGCCTGCTATAAGGGTCTTATTATTTAAGCCTGTATAAAAAAGTTAAAAAGCTTAATAGCCTTATATAAGGCTAATAGTAAGGGGAAAAAAATATAAATTTAATTATTTAAAGTTAAAGACTTTAAATTATAATATTAATATTAGTAATATAAAAAGGGTTAAATAAGTTATAAGATATAATATATAATAAACTTATTATTATTTATATTAATAATATATTAATATTTAGCTAATTTATTAAGTCTATTATATATTATATCTTATAACTTATTTAACCCTTCTTATAATATTAATACTAATATTATAACTTTAAGTCTTTAACTTTAAATAATTAAACTTATATAAAACTTAATATATTTTCTTCTTATAAAATACTATAATTACCTCTTTATTATTTATATTATAAAATAATATACCCTCTTACTAAGGCTTAGTTTTTTTTATTACCCTCTTAGCCTGCCTTTAAATAGCCTTAAGCTACTTATTATATAAATTACCTAGGTAAAAGGCCTTAATAAATTTCCTCTCCTTTTAATTTAAATTTATTTTTCTAATTAGCTTTCTTTTTAGCTTATTAAGTTTCTTTATCTTAAAATTAAAAAAAGGTTTTTTAATAAAAAGGTAAGAATTAAAAAGAAAATATATAAGTAGGAAGATCTTATAATTAAAGGCTATTAGCCTAATATAATTAATATTATTTTTATATAATTAGGCCTTTTTAATTTTTATTATTATATTATAAAACTTATTATAATTATTTTTCTTAATAGCTTAATTAATTATATTAATTATATTATAGCCTTATATTAAATAAGGCTTATTAAAATTAAGTATTTATAAGCTTTTTCTAATAGGTATTATTATAATATAATTATAATATTATTAGTAGTTATAATTAAAAGGTATTTAAATTAAATTACTTATTATATAATAAATAATTTAAGTATAAGATATAAGTTTACTTTTTCTTTTATTATATTTTACCTTTAGTTTTTTATTTTATATTTAGTTTATATTAATATTAGCCTATTAATAAATTATAAGGGTTAGTAAAAAATCTTTAAAATAAGTTATAAGAAGAAGATTAAGGCTAATTAAAAAGTAAGGCTTTTTAGCTAGGTTATATATAGCTAGGTTTAGGCTATAATTAAGGCAGTTAATTATAATAATATTAACTTAATAAAGCTTTACCTACTAAGAGGTAATAAATATTAAAATTATATTAGACTTTAAAAATACTTAGATATACCTTTTAAGGCTAACTTATAAGCTTAAAAAAAAATATAATAAATTTAATAAATTAGCTAAATATTAATATATTATTAATATTTTATTTTCCTTATTATTAGCCTTATATAAGGCTATTAAGCTTTTTAACTTTTTTATAAAGGCTTAAATAGTAAGACCCCTATAGCAGGCTATTATTATAAAATTTAAAATTATATAAAGTTTATCTGCCTTAATAGTATAATTACTGCCTTAACTAGGTAGTATTAATACTAGCTCTTAGCAGTTAGCTTACCCTTTTTTTTTATCTTATCTAAAGGATATACTTAGTTTATTTATTATACTTCTTAAGTATGTTTTTTAAACTAACTTCTAGTTATACTTACTAATATTAATTATAGCTATTAATATAATACTTATTATATATAATAGCCTATAGCCTAATTAAGGCTATTATATAACTAATTATAATCTTATTAATATAATTAAATTAATACTAAAGTAAGCTAAGGGTAAAGATTATTATATATTATATAAGATAGTTAAAGTTATTAAAATAAACTTCTCTTTAAGGGGCAGATTAAGCCTAATTAGGATAGCTATTTTTAAATATAGCCTAATTAGCTTAATTAGTTATATAAATCCGGATTACTTAGGTAATATAATATCTCTGACCTGGCTAGCTAGAGAGCTATTTAGATTAAAAAAGCTAGAAAAAGCCTTATAATAAGGCTAGTCTCTTAAGGTAGAAGAGGCAGCTTTCCTTGTTGTATTTATAGGCTTAGCCTGGTATAAAGAGTAGCTTAAGAATGTAATTATTAAGGCTAAATAAGTACTTTATATCCTCCCTCTTATATAAAAGTAAAGATAAATATAAGGTAAAGGCAGGGTTTAGAAATTCTATTAAAGTTAAAATTAAAGGAATTAGGTTAACTTTTATATAAGTTAATTAGTAAAAGTTAAATTAACCTAAAGTTATAACTAGCTCTATTAATTAAATATATATAATATGGTATATAACTAATTAACCTTATATATAAGAATAAATCTAGTGAAATTAATAAAAAAGCAGTAGTTTAAACTAGGGATTAAATATATATAAGGTTATTTTAGAGTTTAATATATATAAGTTATATAATAAGTTTTACTACCTAATATTAAGAAAGTAATTATTTCTTTTAAAATTAATAAGCTAGTTAGGTATAATTAACTTAATTTCTCTTTTAAGATTTTATTTTTAATCTATAATTTCTTAAAAAATTCTTAAAATACTTTATTTCCTCTTAGGTATTATTTAAATTAGTTTAATTACCTTTAGTTTAATTAAAATTTCTTAGGAATAATATATAAGTATATTACCTAGTATAATATATTATTAAGATATTTATAACTTCTTTTATATAATATATACTTCTTTAAGGTCTTAATACTTAGTTAAGTATATTTTACTAAGCCTTTTTTTAACTTATATATAATTAATTAGCTTTATTTCTTCTTATTAATTAATAAGCTTTAATTCTTAGACTTTAAGGCTTTAAATATTAATTTAAAACTTTCTTTTTCACCTAATTAATAGTTATTTTATTACTTTTTTACTTATTATCTTAAACTTCTTATTAAAGTTTTATAAAAAAAGTTAATAAAAGGTAAGTTTTATTTTTAATTTCCTTTTTATTTTAATTTTATTTAACTTATAAGAATATCTTAAAGTAATAATTTAAAGTATATTATAAGTCCTTAAATTAAGGTATTAAGTATTAATTCTTTTTTTTTAAGTTTATAAGTTAGCCTTAAAAGGTATATTTAAGTATTTCTAAAGTTTAATATAATTTAAATATCTATTACCCCTTAGTAAATAAAGCTTTATTAAGTTAATATTATTATAATTAATTACTTTAATTATAGCTTAAACTTAGTTATATATAACCTAGCTAAAAAGCCTTATTTTTTAATTAGTCTTAATCTTTTTTTTATAATTTACTTTAAAAGTCTTTTATTAACCCCTATAGCTTATTAATAGGCTAATATTAATATAAACTAAATATAAAATAAAAGGCTAAAAATAAAATATAATAAAAAAAAGTAAGTTTATATATTATATTTAAATTATTTATAATAAGTAATTTAATTTAAATATCTTTTAATTATAATTATTAATATTATTATAATTATATTATAATAATACCTATTATTAAAAAAAGCCTATAAATACCTAATTTTAATAAGCCTTATCTAATAAAAGGCTATAATATAATTAATATAATTAATTAAGTTATTAAGGAAAATAATTATAATAAGCTTTATAATATAATAATAAAAATTAAAAAGGCCTAATTATATAAGAATAATACTAATTATTTTAAGCTAATAGCCTTTAATTATAAAATCCTCTTATTTATATATTTTCTTTTTAATTCTTACCTTCTTATTAAAAAAACCTTTCTTAATTCTAAGATAAAGCAACTTAATAAATTAAAAAAGAAACTAATTAAAAAGATAAATTTAAGCTAAAGGGAAAGGAAATTTATTAAGGCTTTTTACCTAGGCAGCTTATATAATAAGTAGCTTAAGGTTATTTAAGGGCAGGCTAAGAAGGTATTAAAGAAGATTAAGCCCTGGTAAGGATAATAAAGGGGTAACTATAGCATTTTATAAGAAGAAAATATATTAAGCTTTATATAAATTTAATTACCTAAAGTTAAAAACCTAAAGTTATAATTAATATTAATATTAGTAATATAAAAAGGGTTAAATAAGTTATAAGATATAATATATAATAAACTTAATAAATTAGCTAAATATTAGTATATTATTAATATAAATAAGGGTTATTAAATATTAAGTATTTATAATACCTTTAAGCTTTTAAACTTAAATTACCTTTTTTTAAATTATAATTTATTTTTTTTAATTTATTTTAAAATTTAAGGTACTTTTTAATACTTTAAAATAATATTTTTAGGCTTAATATTTTTTAACTGCCTTATTAATATTATATATAATTTTAAAATTAAAATACTTATATAATAATATATAAGATATAGTTAAAGGCTTTTGATTAATAAGATAATAAGATAAGATACTTATTTTTAATAAAAATATAATATAAGGTATTATATATTATATTAAAAAAATATAATAACTTTAATATTAAGTTATAGTAAATTATATAATTACTGCCTTAAACCTTAAGATTTAATTAAATAAGTAGTCTTAATTTATAAGTATAAAAAAGATATTTCCCCTGGCCTTAATAGGCTAAATACCTTCTTTATTATTACCCTCTTAAGGTAATTATTACTAAGGCTTTAACCTTAAAAAGCTATATTAAAATAAGCTAAGAACCCTAACTTCTATTATAAGATATATTATTATATAATTAATATTAATAATAGTTAATATAGCCCTAGTTTTCTAATTAATATAATTAATAATTATATAAGTAGTTATTTAAAAGATATTAATAATATTAATATTAAAAAAATCCTAAGTTTATATTTCTTTTTTTATTATTATAAAATTATAAGTAAATACCTATTATATATTAATAAATTATAATTAATATAATAAGTTAATTTTATAATCTTTAATTACTAAGTATAGCTTTATAATACTAATTAAAATATATCCTTTATTAGATATATTATAAGCCAGATAAAGGTATTAGAAGACCTAATTAATTACTTAAAATAAGGTTATAATATATTAATATAGTAATAGGCCTTTATTAATAGTATTATATTAAGTAGTAGTAATAATTTATATTAAGTATAATTTATAAAGTTAAAATATATAATTTTAGTAGTTAAATTTATATTATAAATATTTTATTATAAGAATTAAGGGCTATTATAAAGTAAAAAAGTAAAAGTAAAAAAAGAAAAAAAAAGAAAAAGGCAAATTAGGAAAAAAAGGTTTTAATATTAAAGGAAAAATTATAAAAATTAGCTAACTAAGGCTAGCTTAGTAAATTAGTAATAAATTAAATTAGGTTATAAAATAATATAATAAGAGAAATATAAGTTAAAGATAAATATAATTAACTTAGTTTCCCTTATTTATATTAATAATATACTAATATTTAGCTAATTTATTAAGTCTATTATATATTATATCCTATAACCTAATTAACCCTCTTTATATTACTAATACTAATATTATAACTTTAGGTTTTTAACTTTAAGTAATTAAACTTATATAAAACTTAATATATTTTCTTCTTAAACCCTATAATTACTTATCTTTTATTTATATTATAATATATTATCCCCCTTATCTTTATATTATAATTTAAGATTATAATTAACTTATTATAGGTTATTAATTTCCTTTAATAAAAGTAATACCTCTATTACCTGCTTTTTAATATTATAAAGCTACTTATTATATAAGCCGCCTAGATAAAGTTTCTTTAAGAACTTATTTTACTTTTTTTATAGGTAGCCTCTATTTAATACTTATCTAAGAGTCTTAAGGCTTTTTATCTTAGTATTAAGAAAGGCCTTATTAATCTAAGGGATATAAAGATATAACTATATAAGCTAGAAGACCTTATAGCTAAAGAGGGCTAGCTTAATATAGCTAATATTATCTTTAATTATTTAGGCTACTTTAATTTTAATAGCTATTATATAAAGCTTATTATAATTACTTTACTTAATACTTAAGAGAGCTCTTTTAATTATTTAGATTATATTATAGTCTTTTATTAAGTAAGGCTTATTAGGCCTAGGTAGCTATAGGCTTCTTTAGATAATAGGCATTATAATAGGGCAGCTATAATACTGTTAGTAGTTGTAATTAGAAGGTATAAAGTTGGATTAGATTACTTACTGCGTAGTAGATAATTTAAGTATGTTATAGGGATTGGCAAAAGAGTGGCCTTTAAAGTAGGTTATAAGAAGAAGATTAGGGCTAGCTAAAGAGTAAGGCTTTTTAGCTAGGTTATATATAGCTAGGTTTAAGCTATAATTAAGGCTGCTAACTATAATAATATTAACTTAATAAAGCTTTGCCTATTAAGAGGTAATAAATATTTAAATTATATTAGACTTTAGAGATACTTAGATATATCTTTTAAGGCTAACTTATAAACTTAAAAAAAATAATTAACTTAATTTAAACTACTGCCTTTTTATTAACTTTATTTTATTTATCCTTATATATAAGGTTAATTAGTTATATACCTTATTATATATATTTAATTAATAGAGGCTAGTTATAACTTTAAGTTAATTTAACTTTTGCTAACTAACTTATATAAAAGTTAACCTAATTCCTTTAATATACTTTCTAGTAAAACCCTGCCTTTACCTTATATTTATCTTAGAACTCTTTACTAATTTAAGAATAACTCCCTCTTAATAGTAATAACCCTTTTAGATATATTAAAGAGCTACTCTTTGTATATAACTAAGTTTAGACTTATAAAGGCAGTAAGAAAGGCTGCCTAGTTTAACTAAAGGTAATAACCTTCCTTTAAGCCCCTTTCTAGGTACTTAAGACCTAATAGCTTAGAATTAACCTAGTTTAAATTAATAAAACTAATATAATACCTCTAATTTATATAACTAATTAACTAAATTAGGCTATAATTAAAAATAGCTATCTTAATAAGGTTAAATTTATATCTTAATAAGAAGTTCTTCTTAATAGTAATTACTATTATATAAATCTTTTTAAGTTCTTTTTTATTAGTTATATTTAAGGCAGGCCTAATAGCTAAATTAAGATTATAACTAGTTATATAATAGGTATAATTATATAGCTATAGGCTATTTTATATAAGTATTAAGGTAGTATAGCTATTATATTATTAGTAAAAAGGGTTAAAAAGTATTTAAGTTAGGAAACTTACTTTATAATAAATAAACTAGGTATATCCTTTAAATAGGATAAAGGAAAAAGGGTAACCTAGCTATTAAAAGACTTATAGTTAGTATTAATACTGCTTAGTTAAGGCAGTAATATATTATTAAGGCAGATAAATATTATATAATTTTAAATTCTATAATAATAGCCTACTATAAGGGTCTTATTATTTAAGCCTTTATAAAAAAGTTAAAAAGCTTAATGGCCTTATATAAGGCTAATAGTAAAGGAGAAAAAAAAACATAATTAAATAATACTTAGGTAAAACTATATAATTTTAAAATTAAATTAAAATTAAAATATCCTTTTTTTAAGTTTATAAGTTAGCCTTAAAAGGTATATTTATATATTTTTAAAGTTTAATATAATTTAAATATTTATTACCCCTTAGTAAGTAAAGCTTTATTAAGTTAATATTATTATAATTAGCTGCCTTAATTATAGCCTAAACCTAGCTATATATAACCTAGCTAAAAGGCCTTATTTACTTTTTAGCTAGCCTTAATCTTCTTTTTATAATTTACTTTAAAGGCTATTTTTTTATTAATCTTATATTTAAATTATCTACTACTTAATAAGTAATTTAATTTAACTTCCCCTTATAATTATAACTACTAATAATATTATAACTTTACTATTATAATACTTATTAAAAAAAGCCTATAAATACCTAATCTTAATAAGCCTTATTTAATAAAAGGCTATAATATAATTAATATAATTAATTAAGCTATTAAAAAAGATAGTTATAATAAGCTTTATAATATAATAATAAAAATTAAAAAAGCCTAATTATATAAAAATAATATTAGCTATATTAGGCTAATAGCCTTTAGTTATAAGATACTCTAGCTTATATACCCTCTTTATAATAACTACCTTCTTATTAAAAAAGCCTTCCTTAATTCTAAGATAAAAGAACTTAATAGGCTAAAAGGGAAACTAGTTAAAAGGGTAAATCTAAGCCAGAGGGAGAGGAAATTTATTAAGGCCCTTTGCAGCAACTTATATAATAAGTGGCTTAAGACTATCTAAGGGCAGGCTAAGAGGGTACTAAAAAAGACCAAGCCCCTGTAATACGTAATCTAGGATAAAAGAGGGGTAATTATAGGGTTTAAAGTAATAAGAAGAAAATATATTAAGTTTTTTATAAGTTTAATTACCTAAAGTTAAAGATTATTAGTATTAGTAATATAAAGAGGGTTAAATAGGTTATGGGATATAGTATATAATAGATTTAATAAATTAGCTAAATATTAATATATTATTAATATAAATAGGGGACTTAGGGATATTATATTATATAAAAGTTCTTACCTAAGTATTATTTAATTATATTTATTTTTAATTTATATTTCCCTTATTATATTATCTTATAACTTAATTTAATTTATTATTAACTTATTAAGCTAGCCTTAGTTTACTAATATTTATAGTTTTTTCTTAAATACTAAAACCTTTTTTTTTTAATTTACTTTTTTTTTTTTTCCCTTTTACTTCCCCTTCTTTACCTTATTGTTACGATTCGTGCCCGTAACAGCGCTGTAAGGCTTCTATAAGGTAGCTGTAGCACACCCATGATTGCTTACATAGCGATTATGGCCCGATCTTTTGCCCTGTGGTTTAACGGCTTGTGCAACCGTTACACTTATAATAGCCCTTAATTCTTATAATATAATATTTATATAATTAATTTAATTAATTAAACTATATATTTTAACTTTATAAACTATGCCTAATATAAATTATTATTACTACTTAATATAATTTTATTAATAAAGGCCTAGTATTACCTTAATATACCTTAACCTTATTTTAAGTAATTAGCTAAGTCTTTTAATATCTTTATTTAGCCTATAATATATTTAATAATAAATATATTTTATATAATATTATTTTTTTTTCTTTTCCTTACTATTAGCCTTACATAAGGCCATTAAGCCTTTTAACTTTTTTATAAAGGCTTAAATAGTAAGACCCCTATAATAAGCTATTATTATAAAATTTAAAACTATATAAGGTTTATCTGCCTTAATAGTATAATTACTGCCTTAACTAGGCAGTATTAATATTAGCTTTTAGTAATTAGGTTATCCTTCTTCCTTTATCTTACCTAAAGGACTAGTCTTTAAATAACCTTTAAAATATATTATACCTAGTTTATTTATTATACCTTAAGTATATTCTTTAAACTAACTTCCTCTCTTTTAATTATACTTATTAATATTAATTATAGCTATTAATACAATACTATATAATAGCCTATAGCCTAATTAGGGCTATTATATAATTAATTATAATCTTATTAATATAATTAAACTAATACTAAAGTAAGCTAAGGTTAAAGATTATTATATATTATATAAGATAGCTAAAACTATTAAAATAAACTTCTTTTTAAGGTATAAATTAAGCCTAGTTAAGATAACTATTTTTAAATATAGCCTAATTAGCTTAATTAGTTATATAAATTTAAATTACCTAGGTAATATAATATCTTTAACCTAGCTAGTTAGAAAGCTGTTTAGATTAAAAAAGCTAAAAGAAGCCTTATAATAAGGCTAGTCTCTTAAGGCAAAAGAGGTAGCTTTTCTTATTATATTTATAGGTAACTTAGCCTGGTATAAAGAGTGGCTTAAGAATGTAATTATTAAGGCCAAATAGGTACTCTATATCCTCCCTCTTATATAGAAGTAATAGGCTAGTTATAGTCTGAGACCATAAGAGCAAAGAGACAGGGAGTCTACACATAGCATTCTGAGATAAACGCAGGGTAAAGGCAGGGTTTAGAAATTCTATTAAAGTCAGAATTAAAGAAATTAGGTTAACTTTTATATAAGTTAATTAGTAAAAGTTAAATTAACCTCTATTAATTAAATATATATAATATAGCATATAACTAATTAACCTTATATATAAGAATAAATCTAATAAAATTAATAGAAAAGTAATAGTTTAAACTAGGATATAATATTATAAAGCTATACTTAGTAATTAAAGATTATAAGATTAACTTATTATATTAGTTATAATTTATTAATATATAATAGGTCTTTACTTATAATTTTATAATAATAAAAGAAGAAATATAAACTTAAAATCTTTTTAATAGTAATATTATTAATTTCTATTAAAGGACTAGTTATATAATAATTAATTATTATAATTAGATAATTAGGGCTAGATTAATTATTATTAATATTAATTATATAATAGTATATCTTATAATAAAAGTAAGGGTTTTTAGCTTATTTTAATATAGCCTTTTAGGGTTAAAGCCTTAGTAGTAATTACCTTAAGAAGGTAATAATAGAGAGGGCATTTAGCCTACTAAGAATAAGAAAAATATCTTTTTTATACTTATAAATTAAGGCTACTTATTTAATTAAATCTTAAGGTTTAAGGTAATAATTATATAATCTGCTAAGATTTAATATTAAGGTTATTATATTTTTTAATATAATATATAATACCTTATATTATATTATATTAAAAATAAATACCTTATTTTATTATCTTACTTTAATACCTTTAGCTTTACTTTATATATTATTAAATAGGTATTTTAACTTTTAAATAAAAGTTCTTAATTTTAAGACTTATTTTATTAATTTACTTTTTATTTTTATAATTATAATTACCTTAAAGAAGTATAACTTTAAGACTTTTAATTATTAAATTTAACTTAAATTATATATTATTCTTTTTATATTTTCTTATATTAATTACCTTTCTTCTTAAAGATATTATTTTAGGCTAATCTTATTTAAGAATTTAACTTATTATATAAGCAGCTTATATTAATCCTAAGGTTTATTTAAGCTAAACCCCTTGCAGAATTATATAATTTATCTTAATTATATAATACCTCCGGTTTAACACTTATGCTGCTTAAAGAGATATAGTCTGCTAAGTAATAGAACAGCCTCTTTGAAAACTTAACTATCTTCGTTAATCCCACACCGCTACTCAATATCCCTAACTACATATAGGTTGTTTAGTTGGGCGGAGGGGTTTTGCCCGTTCGGAGATCACTCTAGTGACTTTCCTGCCGCTTGCATGGAAAGTCTGAGCAGAGACTCATGGCAGGGCTGGGTTACCCTTCATTCCCGGCGTCAGGCAGTGCTACACTTGCTTCCCACAGAAGGGTGGCTGGTGGAGCCTGCAGCCCATAGAAAGGTATCAAGTATGGTCTGCCCCAAGGATCCAATGCTTATGTGGTGGTGGATCTTGATGCATGAATAGCGCTGGGGTCTAGCTTCTGACTGGAGGTCTTATAAGTGTCCGAGATCCCATGGGCGAACAGAGGCGGCATTGAACAACCCTTCAGAGGGGTGGTTTTCAACCCCGCCCAGTATCCCTACGTGGGTCAACCCTCATTGAGCTTGGTACATAAACCTTCAATCCAACTCTAACAGTCAATTTAACGGCAACTAGGGTTTGCGATTCTCTGAGCCAAATGGATAGAATGGCAGACCGTCATGTTATCTATTGTGATTACAATCTGTTTCTTAACCTAACTTACTTGTATGTAATAGATTCGGCCATGCTCTAGAACCCGGCTGAACGAGTCGGCTGCAATCGACCCTGTAGTCTCAACGAGCTATCGCCTGATAGAGAAACAGCAGCGATGGAAGGATAATATTAGAGACACCGCACATTCAGCTTGGACTATGTACTGTGTCTAGATAATAGAGGAAATGTTTATGGTTGACGTATACATGGACTTGCTTCTAAGCCTTGGGAAATCTCGCCGGATTGCAGGAGAGTTGAAAGTCTCATAAGCGACGCTTCCAGGTACAGAGATTACTCTTGTCTTTAAATGATGGATGAAAAGCGTCTTAGATAGGATCTTTCTAGTATAATTTCACAATTCTCCCTCTGTTGGTGTAGGCTCGAATCTCTGCGACAAAAAGCCATTCCATCAATTGAGTACCTATTCTTTACATCTATTTACATGTTTTGCTGGCCCTTCTAATAAACACACTTCAATATGAACTAATCCGAACAAAGAAAAAAGATACAAAGAAATGGTCATGCGTTTCCCTTTTGCCGTACCGAGTTCTTCTGCTGCATCTTGCTTGTCGCCAATTTCCTTGCCTTTGCGCCTGTACGTCTGTCGACCGCTTCTCTGCCCGAGGCACCATTCATCATCGTAAAAAATCGAAGTTTCTCAATCGTGAGGTTTTATGTGACCTTAATCGCTGTTTCGTCCTTTTTCTATGTCACGTCTCCCGGTGTCGGTTCATATTATATTTACGATTGGTGGTATAAGTGTGACAATCAGGACATGAGAAGGGTCTGCTACCACATCGTCTGGTATAAGTCAGAAATATTTTTTTAAAGCAGCGAATCTATCCACATACCGTGGGCTCTGGACTTGGGTTGGTGAGGCATCCTGGATGTGTGAGGTTTGGAAATTCGGGCCTGTAGTTGCGAGTTCGGGTGGTGATGCAGAGCTGTAGTGGCTTGGGTTGTCTGGACTGGGGAAAAAATGAGCCTGCAAGGGCTGGGGCGGAGATCCAGAGTTAAGTGTAGGTAAGGAATAGTCATGTGGACCAAAAGATATATTGAGCGTAGGTGATTGGTCATGTGCGTTTGCCATAACTGACTGAAATGTCCGTTGCCACAAGTCTCTGTTGACGTCGTGGAGGCGCTGAGGCTCTGTGTCTTCGAGGGCTGCAGGGGGGACCCTATGGTTGCAGCAACACGATGGCCGCTAACGGAAGAGTTGGAAAGAGAAGATATACCATGCATCTTATGCTAATAATTCAGAGGAAGCCAGGAAGCAAGGTTGAACTTACCAGGAAACCCAGGACTATAGTGGCCAGGCGTGTGTATTTATCTTCCTTTCTGAGTGCTGCCGTTGTTCTTGCTCCAGAAATCTCCCCGCGAGTAGAGGATAACGAACGACGCTAAACAATCCTGGCCGGATGTTGCTAAATGAGTAGCTGAAGGTATCACTGCGGGGCGATCCGATACGGGGGCCATGTGTTGCCAGCAGCATTCAGAAATAGTCGACCAGCAGCGACACCAGCAGCGGTAGCGAGAAGAGCAGGGAAACTAGCAGGGACACCAGCAGGGACACCAGCAAGGACACCTGCGCCGCCAAATGGGTGGGGATGTAGTCAAAGTTGTTATGGCCCGTCATCATGTCAATTAAGAGAAATAGATCATCACTTACCAATGATTGGTCTGCCAGATAGATTCAGTGTAAATTCATTCTCTTCGGCTCGAGGCTCTCTACGAAGCATTGCCTGCCATAGTTCAGATTCTTTAAAGTGACACAGAGGTGGCACAAAAGAGGTGATATAGTGTTTACATGGCCAGACACTTTGACTGGACGTAAATGCCTTTATTGTGATATTAACTGTCTGAGCGCCGATGCTTACCACACTCCCCTTCATCGACTCATTCCACAAGTCAACCAGAAAGCCCAATACCGCTGCTCCAACAATCCGCAGTATTCTTCAGTCGGCGCCTGAACAATCTCAAGACCAACGACAGTGAAGCTTATATCTTCTCTCATGCCCCTCTCTAATCAGATTCATTAACTATACATCATAGAGACTACCTACCATTCTCTATTTATGCAGATTTGTAAGTTAATTCTCTATCCTGTTCGCTCTCTGTTGTTTGGTCGAGGAGGCTTACAAGAACGCCTTAGCAGAAGCAGCAGCAGCAGCCCGTAAGTTCATCCTACAAGATGGCGCTTTTGCTTATAGCCTCCAGTACAGCCGTGGACAATAAAAATCTTGCCAAAGCATTTTGGTATCAGCACCTATAGGAGGGGTACCCGATAACGGTCGGAAATATGCCAGGACTGAAACTGGTGGAAGATGGTTCGTCGTCGCTCGTCTGCTGCATCGCCTTCGGGGGGTGATGTTCATGCTGAGATTGCGTAGAATCGTTTCAAGCGACCTTGATGCGGTTGTCGATCGAGGGCCGGCATCGTAGAGAGTGCGAAAGAGAATTCGAGCTCCTTGTGTGTCTGATCGTTAGGTTTATGAACGCAGGTCCTTGAACTGCCCATCACAAGTATGTCCAGCAACAAAAGAGTCCCTAGGCCCAAACACTAGAGCCCAGATATTATTCAAAGGGTTTGTCGCACATAGAATCGTTTTGAGGTTACTCGTTTCCTTTTTCTTAGTCCGTCAATTGGTCGGCAGGCGAGGCATAATGCAGAAAACAAACTCCTGCTCTTTCACATTGCGACATCCTCCGTGGACAATATCGATCGCTGCCGGGAAAGAACCTTGGGGAATATTAAAAAGATACTCTGCGAGTATCTTTCGGGTAAACGCCCAGTCCTTCTTCCGAGCCTGATTTCAGGGGCGAGCGGTATGAGGCTGTGCGGCTGATGCGTCGTTGTCGGGGGGCTGTAATCCTCAACGATTCCACTCAAAAGCGAGAACTGCATTGAATGACAGTGGGCTTTTCAGCCGCCTTAACTCAGGCTCCGGTACAATGAGTTGAAGAGAGCTTACCATACACTTGTCCGCTTCTGCGATTGGTGAGGTATCCTACTGCACAGGTGAAAGTGCAAGATGCAATAGAACGAGGTGAATGTTGTGAGGTTTCACCTCATGTGAGAAAACATTTCCCGGCTCCCGGTGTCTTGGCTCTTTATTCGGTGAGTAACGTCAATGCCAACCTATAGGATCTGTGCTTTGCTGTTGGGTCAGAAGGCCTTCCTAAGCGCCGACTTTGAGTAATTGGCTTGCTCGGTGCATTGCTCACTTTCACCCAAAAGGTACGTTATTGCTCATGATCTGATATTTCTGCTCCCCTTTAACTATTTAGCAGGTGAGCATAGTTCTTGAGCATGGTGAGTGAGCAATTCGCAATAATAGCGAGCAAGCCACAAGTCAGTCACGGCGCGGTCCACGAGCGATAGAACGCACAGGGGCAGGCGTAATCGCTATATGCTCTTCGTTTGCTCAGAATTTGTTCTAAGTTTGCTCGTGAGCAGGAGGGAGCTTGGTGAGGTGTTGGGTGGAAGGGCACATAATTGATGCCGTAGAAATGAGTAACCCATTGAAGCTCATATTAATAGCCCATCAACATCAACAGAATGAAGTGTCATTATCAACCTTGAAGCTAAACGCAGAAGTTTGTCACAAAGCAAAACATCGACACCTAGGAGTGACTTCATCCACAAAAGCGCGCTCAACGATGCCTCTGAAAGAGACCCAACCCGAGAAGAACAACTCAGACGAACTACAATACCAGCGCGACGGTAAGCCCTTGCGGCAGGTCAGGCGTACTTTACTTATCGTTGCCAAGGCATTCCTCCAGCCATGCAGAACTGGTTGAGTCAGTCAAAACAGGCAGAGCCTTGGTCGCCCGTGCATGTGCAGGTGCAACCAGCAAGGACTCGATCGGCTGAAGCGTCCAAGCTGTGATGAAGAACCATTGCAAGGGCCACAACGTAATTGTCTGGGGGCGGAAACCCAGGTTCCGATGTCAGGCTTGTTCATGGGTGAAACTTTCATCAGAGATGTCAGTTGGATCAGTCGACAGAGGCGCATATTGGTAGATCTTGGTTGGCCTGGGCTGATTGAAGTTCCACAGTGATGTTCACCAGCCGGGGTCATACTTTGTTGCAGATCTATGATGAATGTATTTAGTTAATCCCAATCGTCTATATTCGAGTTTTCCCTGCCATTCCAAACAAATCCTCCATTTTCTACCACACTGAACCATCAATACACGCATCCAAACTCATTCTATTGAGTTCTTGGGCCACTGTTTGCCCGTCACTGTAGTCATTTATAGTTTTGTCCCTCGAGTCTCATCCCGAGTTCATCGCTCCTGTTGGCTTCGTGATGTTATCATCAAACTTTCATGGTCTTAGTGACTTCTTTGACTGCTTCGCTTTTCCATTCTCACTATTTCCATGCCTGTTCTTTATGTGTCTTCGCAAGTTGCCTTCATGGTTGTCCCTGTGAGAGCAGTATGGGCATTTCAAAGGTTTCCTAGAGAATTGTCAGTCAGTCCCTCATCGGCTAGGCTAGTAGGTCGACGTACTCATTGTCACCCGAAAAGCCCTCAATCCATTTGCAGAAACTCTGATGGTCTGTTTCTGCGTCGAATAGCAACTATGGCCGGTCAAATCAGTTCCACTGTTATTTTTGCCGTGTGAGTCTCACTTACACCTCCCAGTTGTGTCATGTAGAGCTTTATATCTTCAATACTTTGGAGAAACCCCCATTTAATGAAAGTTTCAGCAACAGCGACAATACCACGCGACTCTGTGTTACGAGTGTGCTCCACAGCTAACAATTGTTGGATGTATGATGAGGTCTGTTTGCACTCCATCCGGGCTGGTGTTTTGTGCCACCATGAGAGACGTGATCTGTGGTCTTTTGACACTAAACCGGAGCCACCGAGTCGGTGCCAAAAGTTACAGTTGTCGCGGATATATTCTCTGACAACCATAAACGTAGATGTCATCTCCAAGGCACTAACATGAGTTGTTGTTTCCAGCAGGGCTCTATCGCTCAGCCCTTGGGTGGGATCGGTGATGAGGTTGGTATAGTCGGCTGATTGCCTTGTTGGGTCTCCAAGTGCTGTGAAGTCCAGCGGTTCCATCATGTCGAAGTTCAGCGATAGCATGGAGCCCGAGTCTGACCAGGCCCACGAGTCAGCGTATGGCTCGTTGTTTGGTACAGGCAGTTGTGTGCTTGGTGCAGGGAAGTAACAAGCATCATCTATTGGGTCCGTGAAACTTTGGTGATTCTGGCTGAAGGCTGTGGAGGTGTTTGTCGTGCCGTTATTGACTTGCTCGTTGCCTAGGCATGTATCCTGAAGCGGGACGAAGCTATGACCCATACTCCCCTTGTTGGAGGGTTGTTGAGCTTGCTGGTCACAGTCATATGGCGGCATGATGCTGAAATCAGCAGGAAATGGTGGTATTGAGCTTTTGTAATGGCTAGAAGACACAGGAGACGCACTCCCACTGTGGCCGTGAGTACTCGTAGATCGCGCCAATGGTTGCCCTGGGTCAAGGTCCTGAAAATGGACATGATTCTGTGCTTCTGGCCACATCTGTCCGGCCAGAGCATCAAAGGCCTGTCGCTCGTCCTCTTCCTTGAGTGCATTACGCCATGAACGGATACCGGCTGGGATATCGCTTTGCTTGGCCCTTTTGTGAGCACAGAAAAGACGGGCAACTACATAGGATAAGCTACAAAAGGCAAATATCCTGGCCAAGTCGTCAGGTCTTGGGCCAACGACGGTGTAGCGAAAAGCAAACACTCCTTCATAGCAAAGGCCTTGAGCATCATGGTAGCTATTGCGTAAGCTATCAATTGTCGATGTATTCAGAACCCGAGAGACATTGACAAAATGATCCCAGAGGATCTTCATTCCATCTCGAACTGTTCGAATAGAGGACCACGCGGCCTCTCGAGCTAGGATGCCTTCATGAATCGTTAAAGATTGTGCCTTCGATGTGTCGGTTTCAGAGCGAATTTCGCAAGCATTGCAGATAACATCTAGCTTCACAGCAAGACTTTTTCGAAAGCAGTTCTTTGGGGTTCTTTGGGGGAGTGCAGGATCTGTCGCATCGAGGTAAATGAGACCAGCAAAGAGTCCGTCAACCTCCACAAGAGCCTCGTCTATCATCCTAGTGGGGCCTGAGGGCAGAGGGCTTTTGTCGGCAAAAAGAAGTGAGGAACGGAGCTGCGAGGACAATAGAATGGTTCGCAAAATGCCTTTCTTTATCTATTTGGTCCTTTCTTATTGCATCCACTTATTCACCCACTGGGCTCATCACGGAGTCCCGTCCAGAACAACCTCTCCCCCAGAAAGAATCTGGGTTGATCCATGTAAAAGAAGTAACAAGTAAGATCTATTATAGTTCCCGGTAGGCTCTTAGCCATGCGTATTGCGGGACGGCGGGTGATCCTATTGGCTGTCGGATTCGAGTTTTTGAACCTTCTTGCCTTTATCCCAGTCCATCAAGGCGGAAGGACCACCGAACCTGTCGACTCAGTAAGGTAGCTTGTGTCATGACGTTAAAAAGCAACGTTCGCCCGTTGTCGGTCAATGCAAAGTTAGTACATCGTAGGCTTATCACAAATTCATCACTGATGGATCAATGATCAATCATTGATTGCAATGCGATTGAACGGCGTCAAGGATCCCGTGGAACATCAATAGTATTTAGAGCCCTTCCAAGCCATAAGTGCCTTGACTCGAGATCAGAACATAATATTGCAGGTCATTGCTCAACTGTATCTCACTGTTCAACCCACATTACTTCCCATTAAAATGTCATCACAAATTACCCAAATTGCGAAGCAGGGTTCTAGGCACGAGAAATCGAACAAGCGGGGTGAGTCTACCCGTTAGTAAGGCAGTCCCAGTAACTTTGCTGACAGCCTGGCGCAGCATCTCCAATGCTATGCACCTGGCTGATTGAGCCGAGACACGTCGAGGTCTGGTCATCAGAGCGTGCAAACTCACAAACCAATCGGAAGAAAAACGGGAACGGGGGCTGTGTCCCGAAATTATGATATCCACTCATTTTTGTGTTGGTCGAGCATGAATTTTTGTTGAGTTCTAGGACACAAGGCAAGTAGGGGTTTGCATGCTTGTTTTGAGGCCCTCCGGAGTCTGGTCCGATGCCCTTGTCATGAGCAAGGAGCAACGACGGGCTGACAGGGATGGTGTTGAAAACATAGACTAGATAGAATAGGGGTTTCGAATGCTATTGTTCATATCCTATTGGACAGCTGTGTGTATGTATTCCTTGGCTTCTACCTTCTCTGACAGTTAACTAGCCATGCGTCTCAATGGATGAGCCTCGGTGTTGAACACCCACTCATCCAAACTGATAACCTCCTCATCCTCAAAGATCAAATAAAAGTACTTCAACGTCTCCGCCATCCAAAAGCTCTCCATGTAATCTTTATGCTTGATCTCTTCCGCACCAACATCCTCCACCGCTGCAAACGCGTTATCCGTCTCAGTAGCAGCACGGATCGAAGTCCACATGTTCCACGCAATGGCGCGGAACTCCTCGTTTCCGGTGATGCGATATAAGTAGAAGACGGACTCAATGGTCTCGGGTCGGAGAAGGTATGATGCCTCTCTTACACGGAAACCAAGAGGCTCTTTCTTGTACTTCGGTTCGAAGGCGCAGGGCTCGAGCGCTGGACAACGCTCGACTTGCACGATTTCAGGCATGAGACCACTGGGATAGGCAGCGTATGCTTTTGCGCAGCCACGGGCGAGTTTCTCACCAATGATAACATGGTCGTCGCGTCCGAGTGCTTTGCCACCAAGGGCATACATGCCTCCAGCGAAGCAAGTCAAATGCTCCACGCCTGTACTCAATCGCGACTCCTTGACTCGAGGAGGGAAGGATGCTTCGCCCAGCATGAGAACATCATCTTGATCGGGTAGCATCGGCCGGAACATCAAGTGCTTAATTCCAGCGTCTGCAGCGGCGAGGTACATCTTCCCATACTTGGGTTCAAGGCCCTGCAGAAGAACATACTCTTTGATGAGATACTCGTACAACGAGTCGCCGTTAGCGCCCATGCCGAACGTGTCGTCGGTAACCTTAAACCCGTCCTCAGCGTTGATCTGGAGAGGCCATAAGCCAGGAATGGCGGTCTCGTTTTGTGTTCGCTCAAATGCTTTGGTGATGTAATCGATGGCGTCGTAGTATTTGGGGTTCCCAGTCTGTTGCGACAAACGGGTGAACTCCATGCTCATACTTCCCAAGCTGGCAGCGCTCTGTCGTGGTTCTGGATGACCCAATCCTTCTTTGAGGGTCTTGAATTTGATCGTATGCGGTGGCATATGCTCCGGATTGTCGAAGGTACCGTATAAAAGATCTCCCAGCTCAATCGCCTTGGCCAGCAAGGCGCTCTCTCCACTGAGCTCATAAGCCGAAAGTAAACCTCCAAGATGTCGAATTGTTGTCTCGAAAACGTTGAATCCATCGGCTGTCGGAATGTCCCAATCCATGCGAGACACAAAGTCAACAGCTCTGTAAAATTCCCGCTTCATACCCATGATCCACAAAGTGTCGAGGTTGTCGCAGATGGTCGCAGCCCACCCACCAAAAGTATCACGACCCTTCAAGCTCAATGGCTTCAATTCATCACTTCCCCAAGCATACTTCTCGTAAGACCTCCAAGTCTTTTTAAATGCTTGCTTGATGTCTTTTCGTCTTTGATCCGCGGTCTCAAGCTCACGTTTCCTCAATTCGGGATTGGAGAAGTCGTGTTGGATACGTGGTAAATTGACTGGTGATCCTCGCGGCGGTTTGGCCATGCTGCTGATGGTCAATGGATACCGCAGGGTGTGTTTGCTCCAGTCATAGCTGCTGGAGATGAATTGAATGCTGGGGCCTGATATTTCGCTGAAAAGGCAGTAGAATACGAGTAATGCGATTAAGAGCGATAATAATGCCCTGGACGGGGTGAATGGCAGACCTACGCCCATTTTTGATGAAGGATAACACTCAAAAAATACAGAAATAGGAAAAAGTAAGGAATGACGCTGTGTCGATTCAAGTCACCATTGGGACTACGGAGCGTCGAGAATGTTACTACTCAATGCCGACCGTAAGAAAGATGAACAGGCAAAGAACAGTTGGGGTCAGCTAAGATCTTATAACTAAAGGGATCGGGAACAAGGATTTGAGACGAGGAATAAAACACTCGTTCCCCACATGCTGACCCTCCGACACGCAAGCTTTAGCTTCTAAGAATAAACATAATCTGCAGACGCGAGATTCGCAGTCACTTTTACCGTCTTTAGTGTCAAGGTATGACATATCAGGTGGAGGAAGGGATATGCACGGCCTGTTTCTCGTATCACTCACTGAGAAAAGGGCGATTTTCAGGGGTGCATTAGCTGTTATGCCCTGAAAGCCAAAGTCAAAGCTGCTGACGGGCTGAAACCCCCTGATTAGCCTTCAGCCAAGGAACAGTTCATGATGCTACGAATATTTGAGATGAAAAAAGCTTGGTATTGCACCGCCAAGATTAGACCAAACGTTTTTCAGTTTGGAGCTTTTACCGGATGTGAATCTAGCTTCCGACGATGTTAAGGTTAACTGAACATCAGTTGTGGCGGTGCTGGTGCTGCTATCAAGCCACATTTACCGACTTTGCCTCACCGCCAAAAATGTCGAAAATTCTGCCACTTTTCCAGCTCTGACAAGCGCCGACGATTAATTCTTTTGCATCTCGTCGTACACACAACACAACCAGCCAAAATGTCTTCTATGCGAAATGCCGTGGCGCGACGCCCTCACAGAGAGCGTGCGCAGCCTTTAGAACGTCGAAGACTCGGTCTTCTTGAGAAGCACAAGGTTTGTTGACCTCCCAATACCCCCACCGGAGCAGCTTTTGACGATTGCAGGATTACTCGCTTCGAGCCAAAGACTTCAACAAGAAGAAGGCGCAGCTCAAGAACCTCAAAGAAAAGGCGGCCGAGCGAAACGAGGATGAGTTCTACTTCGGTATGATGTCCCGAAAGGGACCGGGGTCGAAGATCCAGGATGGCAAGCGATGGAGTGGAACGGTCGAGGGCGATCGAGGAAATAAGGCGATGGACGTTGAGACTGTGCGGCTTTTGAAAACGCAGGACATTGGATACATTCGAACGATGCGACAGGTTGTTGCGAAGGAGGTTGCGAGACTAGAAGAGCAGGTCGTTCTCACAAGAGGCTTCGACAAGCTTGATGAGGATGAGGACGATGAAGACGAGGGCAGCGACTCCGAATTCGACTTTGCGACCGCTCCGTCAAGACCTAAAGAGCCCCGAAAGATCGTATTCATGGACGACGAAGAACAGCGCGAGGAAACAATACTGGATCTCGAAGACGAAGATGACGCCGACAAGACATTTGAAGGATTCGACGATGATAAGAAGAAAGAAGCTGAATTTGAGCGCGCAAAGGCCCTTCGTCGCCTTCGCCGCCAACTCGAAAATGCGCGCAAGAAGCTCAAGGCTCTTACGGACGCAGAGGGCGAATTGGAGATCCAGCGCGCAAAGATGGCCAAGACAGCGACGTCGGGAGGAACTACACGCAAAGGAAAGAAGATCATGGTGCGGACACGGAAGCGATAAACACATCACCAAGAATTAATTTGAATTACGGAGCTTTTCTCGTCATTTCGTGTTCAGTTCATTACGGCTCGCTAGCTAATAGATACCCTTCAAAACGCCATGGGTTTATGATACAGAAAAAGAACTGGCCGCGCTCGAATTAAAATAAATGTCCATGTCCGTCATTAATACTTTGATCCTACACACTTGTAACAGCCCTTGAATGCGAAACCAACGCATTTGAAGCTTATCGTCAATATCCAGATAAAGCACGCAAACAGACCCTTTACGATCTTGACGATGACCCGGATCAGGAAGGGCAGTTTATCCTCCTTTTCTCGCGGTTTGCTTTTACCTAAACTCTCATCTTGGCTCTCAACGTCAATCTCGAATGACTCCATGTGGCGCTTCTTTCTCTCGTCGCGTTTGCCGATTTTGCTAAGGCGCTTTTCTTGCTTGGCTGTGAGGATGAGAGGAGGTGGCGGTTCGAAGACTTCCATTGCAGGAGTGTTCTTTTCATCGGCTGATGCGACGAGGAGAAGTGCTGTTACGGCGACGTCGACGATGAAGTAGGATTCTATCTTTGCAGCGATGCCCGTGTCGATCTCGAGCCAGCCACCGCCTGTGCCGTCGCGTGTGAGTTTCGCGAGATGTTGTGGTGATTCGTTGTGCTCGAGGGTATACTCTACCCTCGACCAAGATGGTGAGCGCTCGATTGTTACGCAGAATGGTGTTGCGAGGGATGGGTGGACAAGGAAGTGGTGGGAACTGTCTTCGTCCCAGACGAGACGGGCGCATTCGCGCTCTGCTAGCATGACGGATTGGGGATCTTGGGCGCGCTCGATGGCCATTTTTGTAGCGGGCGTTGGCATGAGAAGAGCGACGAGGCCATCGTTTGGAGGATGGCGACGGGATTCTTCTTCGAGGGTTGTGGTGAGAGCTTCTTGCCAGTGTTTTGTGTCGGTGACTTTTGTACCGGAGGAATTACTGTTGTGGCCGACGACACCGCTGATGATGCTGCTTGCCGAAGAACTAGCTTCTGGCTTGGGTGCTTTGTATGGTTTGTTGGGATCATGTCTTGTGAGAGTAACATATGCCGAAGCAGACGTTGGATCTATGCGGAGGTTGTAAAATGGTTGTGAAGCTGATGAGAGGCTGTATACAGGTGCATCTTTCTCTTGGGCTAGTTTCATGCAGTAGACTCGACCCTCTGACGGTGAGGCTTGCCATCCATTTGCGACTTTCCAGTAGTTCTTGAGCTGTTCATTCGAACTGACCGTTGGAATCAGTGGTGGTTCTTGTTGCTGGACATTTCGATGCGGCCATGATGATTGAGCTGATTGAACGCTCATGGGACTTATGACTGGACTTCGAACGGGGTTTCGAGGGGCTGATCCAGCGGGTGTTTCGTGGTATGTCTGACGACTTATAACAGCTCGCGGCATTTGCGTTGGTTGAATCTCTGTGGGAACATAGTTCTGTTGACCGAGTGGTACCTCTGGGTTATAAGCCGGGAAGATGGACCGTAATGGCTGCGCAGTAGTTTCACCGCCCAAAGGTGGTTTGGCAATTGAACTTCGTGATCGATCACTGCTACTTCTAACAAGGGTATTGCCCTGCGCAAAGCCAGTATCAGAACGCCCAGGGATCTGAACCGTCGGTCTAGGTCGTTGAACCTTTACAGGCTTGGGCGGTTCACTCTGCACAGGCTCGAATTCAATGGGTGTGTGAGCTCTATTCTGGGGAGTCTGTCGTCCATTTCTCGGCGACGCCGGTCTTGGTTCTGGAGACATTGCCTGTGGTGTTGCGGCCCGTCGATCGCTTGGTGTCGGGGCTCGTCTGTCACTGGGTGTAGGAGCTCTCCTCTCGCGAGATTCAGAACGACGAGGTTTTGGTGTTTGGTTCCGTGAGACAGGCGGTGGTTTTGATGAGTTGGGACTCGGGAATAGAGAGAACCCGCCTGGGGTTGGAGTCGACATTGTTCTGTATCAAACAGTATATACTTCTTCCCAGAAGAGTAGGGGTATCAATAGAGGGGGTGTCTAGGCTAGCAAGACGATGAAAATGTCAATTATGCTGCTATCGCTTCATGGTCAAAACAAAATTGTCACGTAAAATTGTTTCCACATAAAACAAAAACAAGGACAATAGCAAGCATGGGAATTCCCCAGAATGGAAAGCATGTTGGTTGATATTATATTCTCATCCATCGCACTTTTAAGCGCTCGCATCTTGAGACTAACACGGTTAAAAATAGCATCATCTAGATGGACCAATTGGCGGGGATGTCACACTGCAGCAGGGACCTAAGCGCCCTGGAGGCGCGACTTTCGAGAGGGGGAACTGCAGCGTTATTGGTTAGCACGAAAAGATTTGGGTTGGACGGGGAGTGTTTTTACTGGTCTTTGGGCGGGTGATTTGTGTGATTGTGTGCGGGGAGTGTAAGTCGGTAATGAGCTGAGGAAGGATTGAGCCTATGAACAATGATGTTAGGGATCATGGATTCTGGGAATAATGGAAGGGAGTTTGAGGGGCCTCAGATATAGGCTACCCCGGGAGAAAGAAAACTTCTGACATCAAGCCAGGATGCCAAAATAAACTGGTCTAAAAGCCTACTAAGATATACTAAACTTACCTAAGTCTTTTCATCGCTTAGGATAGAGGTCCTAGGTTTTCTTGCCTCCTCTAGAGGCTCTTATTTCCGTTTGACCGTCAAGTGAGCTTTGAAACATCGAGGTTCACCGCTTGATGCACGTAACCCTTTGTTACAATTACATACATGAACTGCCGATTCCACCACTGAAGGCTCTGTTTGTGTTTGAAGGAGAAACAGACGCTGATGAATGCTTGATAAGCAGAGCTGGCGGCAATTGTCACAATCTGTCGGCTGGGTTGAGTAGTCGTTACGACGATCTTGGGCATGAGGCTGTTTGGGTATCAGTTGACAAGCATTGGATGCATGCTCTTAAACATTCTCGGCGTTGGTTCTCACCCTGTTGGACTCCAGTGGTTGCATATGCTTATCGAGTTGAACTGACTCTTTCGGAATGCCGTCTCGGCATTGATCCTGATCATAGTGGTACACTGTCTTGTCTTATCCTCACATCACCTTTTATTCTTACAATTCCCCAGCGTAGATGTTCAATACCCCGAAACGCCACAGATGCAACAATTCATTATCATTGTCCCTCGCCCCTCGGCCTATCCTTCGCCGTAAGTCCATGTATCCTCTCCCCCCTCTGCTCCATCTCCTTCTGTCTCGACAACCGCACGTGCTCGGGCAATCCCCACCACTCCCTCATAAACTCCTCCTGCGCCTGCGCGACTCTGGCTTTTCGCTCGCGTTCTCGCTGGCGCTCTATTCGTAAGGCGAACCATTCCTCACGTGCCTCGTCGTGCGCGGATTGTGTGGCGTGCAGTTTCATGCAGCTGTTCATGGAGCGGTGTTCGGCGCGGCAGGCGAAGGAGACGGTGAATGTGCGGCCGAGGGCGCATGCGGCGAATGCTGGGGTTCCTGTTAGTGGTGTTCATGACCTGATGTTGGAGGTTTGGGGTTGAAGTTGGTGGTGGAGGTGGAGGGGGGGGACGTGCCTTTGATCTCATCGGCACATTCTTTTCGGACTTTTTGATAGAAGATATCTCGGACTTGTGCTTCTTGTGATGCGGAGAGAGGTAGAGGGTTGCGAGAGGGGACTCCGAGCTTCTCCTCTGGCACCGGGGGGTTCTGGACGGCCATTGCGGCCATGGGACGAGCGCGCGAGGCTCGGAGTCGTAATTATCGTAGATAGATTACCCGGAGGAGTTCGGGGAGAGGTTAATGTGGCGTCCGGGGGTTCGTGGTGGATCGTTGATGGCGATTGAAGCTATATCGGACGAGAAGCTTGCGGGATCTTGAGAGGTGAGCCCATGAGCAAATGGCAGAATTGCTTGACCGCCTTCCGATTTGGAGTTTATCGGAAGATGGATTGCACCATGATCCATAAGACTTCAACAGAAGGCATCACCAGCTTCATGGTGTTTGTGCCATTTGGATCAGTGACCCATGTCGCCTTTTCCTGAATATCGCACATCTCATGGGGAGGAGCGATGCTTCACTGTGTCGGTACCGCTCTGGCCAGCCGCCATGTCTCCAATATGAAGCACAAAGTGCCAGCGTGAACGCCCTCACAACCTCAGGCGACACAATGAATTGCATTCGATAAGGTTTGGCCATTCAGCTTCTATTTTCTGAGATTTTGTTGGAAACTTTTCAGGCACCTTTAGGCAGCATCGCTGTCTTATTGGTGCTGTTTCGGTTGCTGTGACCTCAATGAACCAAGAGAGACGAAGGCTCGGCTAAATCATCGATGTTGTTGCACAAATATCGAGACTTTGCGTGGGTATTACCGTGAATTTCAACAATGCTTGAATATGTTTTCAGACTCTCGATTGTAGGTAATTCTGCTGTAGAATGTCATGGTATGAGTTGCTCAGTGATGTATAAAAGACCGTCCACCTCTCCTCAGGCATCATCACCACCTTCTTCACAACATCACATTAGCTTTTCGCATCTAATCATAAACTATCTTAATTCTTGACATCAACATGGAATCCCCCGTTGTAACCTCTCAGCCTACTGGGGACTCTTCTTCTCTCAAGGGTCTCCTCTCTGTTGTGTCCTCCGCCCTAGACAAGCGCGCGGGCAAAGACATTTTTGCCATCGGAGGTAGCGTTGGCGACGATGGTGGCCCCTCTCATGCAGCCAGTAACTCTATCACAATCCGGTGGGATAATAAGGAACAGGTACATAGTCGAACTCTTAAGCTGCCCCTCGGCGATGATACCGTCACTCAAGATGCCTTCAACACCCTGGTGGCTGATTGCCAACCAGCAACCTTCGGCGTCGGTAGCCAAGAGGTGCTTGACGAGGAGTACAGAAAGGCTGGTAAAATGAATACCGAAGACTTCTGTACTGACTTCAACCCCTATGAACATGGTATTGTTGATACCATCAATCAGGTCCTGGCCCAAGCCAGTGTTACTGATGCCAGGGGTCTTGGTGTAAAGGCCGAGCTTTACAAGCTCAATGTAAGTTCAATATGATTGATGTGATGTACTCTTACTAAGTCTTCCCAGGTGTATTCAGGACCTTCTGGCAAGTTCAAGCCTCATGTTGATACTCCACGATCTGATCGCCAGATGGGCTCGCTCGTCGTGAGTCTTCCTATCGAGCACAAAGGTAGAAAGCACAAGCCGTTAACTCCTATATACTAGACACTTACATGATCCTAGGGGGCCAACTTGCGGTTAGACATGGAGACCGTGAGATCGTCTTTGACTGGGCACCGAAAAGCGCCGACACCATTCAGTGGGCGGCGTTCTTCTCTGACTGCGAGCATGAAGTACTGCAAGTCACAGAAGGACATCGTGTTACACTGACTTACAATCTCTTTTGGATCAACTATGGTCCAGCTTCGATGTCTGATCATCTTCGGGCTCTAGACCAGGAATCTCTTCATTTCTTCGATGCCCTTGAGAAGTTACTTGAGAACAAGCATATTATAAAAGAAGGTGATTTCACAATTGGGTGCTTTTATCTATTCACATGCTGATAGCTTGTCCAGGTCTCGTTGGGTTCTCTTGCACTCACGCTTATCCTCATACTTCCAAGTCATCCACCAATAACTTGCACCACATGCTCAAAGGCATCGACATGGTAGTCTACCAAGCCCTCAAGCGCATTCTAGGCACAGCTGAAGTTGCCGCTCTAGTCGATGACGAGAAATACCGACATTACGAGCAAGAGTCTATACCAGAGATGATTGAATGGAAGAAAGATCACAGGCTGAAGTACAACCCACATCTACCAGAGCCCAAGATCACTCAAGCGGAGCAAGACGTCTTGGACGATAAGCTAGCTATCGGTACGGCGCCGAAACCTGCACTTGTTTTCAGGCACAGCTATGAGGAGAGACTCGATCCAGCGGAGGTTGGATTGCAACACGAATATAGCCGTAAAACCCGCGGAAAGTTTTACCCTCGAAGAGATGTTACATGGTTGAACGGTCCGCCTGACTCGGGGGTTTCTAAGGAACTTGCTGTTGCTTTCATCACTGTGAGTACAGAAATTCGGTATATGGCGGTAGACACACTGACATGGGTTTGCAGTACGGAAATGAGCCTGGCATTGGCGCCTACTATACTTCGGCTGTCATTGTCGCAAAAGTGAACACGTCCCCGCAGGCGGACGTAAGCACTCAGAGTGAAAGCGCGAGCGATGCGACAGAGGATTAGCATCGGAAACATTAACCTTATCTGATCTTCCACTGAACAGGGCCTCACGAACCTTTGAGAAATAAAGTTTATTACACTAATTTTCCTGATCTGTTGTGCCTCATAAAATAGCCTTTCTCAGTCAAACTTTTAAATATTGGCTTTTGTGACTCGACGTGTACCAACCTCATCATCTACCTCCGTCTTCTATTAGGAAGAATAAGAGTTCAATAGGATCTTATTAATTTTTATAAAAAGCAGATCTATGGCTATTCTGTAGGTTTTTGTTTTAAATATACTGCATATTTCTTAAACTTTAGCATCGCTTTATATGATAACTGATCTGGCAATTAATTTATATTATCGAGAGAATTTATATGCTTTTCTCTTTATATATCTTTCTTGATAATGCTCTTCCAATTCCTCTTCCCATGGAACACCTCAGTCACTACGGCTTTCACAATCGCTCGAATCTGGAGCCTATTCTGGACTCGATGCAGGCGACGACTGAATATCTTCTGCGGGGGAGACCTCGTTATTGGATTTCCCATCAGTTTGTTCTGTAGGCGGAGACGAAAACCGAGTAGAGTTGGTGGGAGAGTCCTCGATGTCGCCTCGCTCGCTACTTTGTTCTGTAGAAGGCGGAGATGACAACGGGGAAGAAGTGGTGGAGGAGTCCATGATATTGCCTCGCTTGCTACTTTGTTCTGAAGAATCTGCAGGAGGCGACCTCTTCATCCTTCTCAACTTTCGCTTCTTGGGTGGTGAATCAACAATCCTCTTCAAAAGCAGAGACCACTGATCCATAGGGACACCAACGCGATGAAGATGTCGGTCCACGTCTCCATAAATAAGCATGAGAAGAATACGGAGAGTAAAATGTGCCGCGTTTCCAGCTAAGCAAGGATCTTCACATGGGCCTCCAATTTCTCTAACCAACTGGTCCTTGCTCACCACTTTATCAAAGGGGAGAAGGAGGACTTCCTGAACAGCCTGGGCAGTGTTGATAGTTTCGAGAGCACGGAGATATACGCCACAGCTTCTCAAGAACGAGAGACTTTCGTCTGGCCCATGGGTGATGAGGAAGAAATTCCAGTTCTGGATGATGTCCGTGATTTCCCTCCGGAACTCCTCCATCCGAACGTACCTCATTCTTCCAAAACGGAACATATCCTCAAACTCGGGAGAGTATTCTTCATCCCCAACGATCCAATGATGAGACTGCACAACCCTCGCAGCCAGGTTGACATCAGGCTTAGGAGGCTCAGCCAACACATCTCCAAGACGCTCGGTATCAAGGATAGAGATGCCAATCTGGAAACTCCGCACTTCATGATCCTCCACTACAGCATCATCGACGTCGATAGAAATGATCTGGAAATTCGAGTCCTCTGTGTCCCGCCATGTTTGGAGGTGTTCGTGCTGCACCCAAGACCAGCGCGATACGCGTTGGGTCTCTATGGCGTATCCCATCACCCACTGAGGTACGAAGAGCTCCGCGCGCTTGAACCATGAGTGGTCCAGCTCCTTACTATCCGACATTTTCGATCGTGGTTTGAAGCAGCGTGATGATCGTTCGCAGACGGGGGGAGGTTTGAACTGAAGGACCGTGGCACGGTGAGAATCGTGATGGGCAGGAGGTCAAGATGCTATGCGTACAGAGTAGACACTGCGAGGGTATTTATAGCGAGAAACAAAATTTGGCTATGAATATGCGTTCATTTCTATACTTTTGTGTAAAGAGAAGCTTTTCAAAAAAGAAACTCAGTTCATCCAAGTCGTGCTGTTTGCCCGGAGGAGGTGCTCCTTCTTTGAGAGCTTAAACGTGACGACGTGCATGAGAACCTTGACGATGCCAACTTCCTTCAGGTCAGAAATCACGAATGAGCTCTAAAGCTTTTATGCAAGCAGGTAGGGTTACTGAACGGGAAGAACAACACAACACACAGAGCTGAGGCGATTGTTCCTGACCGAACATTGGACACTCTAAAGTAGGTGCTGTACCATTCAGAAAAGATGAATAAATTACCAAGTTAAGCATTTGAAAAAGAAATAGAGAAAGTATGCAAAGAGAAAAGCATAGGAATTCTCTTGATAATATAAGTTAATCGCCAGATCAGTTGTTATACGAAATGATACTAAAGTATAAGAACTATGCAGTATACTTATATTTAATCCTAGTAAAATGCCACATAGATCTGCTTTATTTAAACATCATATAAGAACTTCTTAAGCTTATTAATACACGTTCTTACCAATAGAAAATAGAGGTGAATGATGTGGTTGGTGCATATTGTTTCACAAAAGCCAACATGTAAAAGTTAGAGACAGAGCGAAAGGCTATTTTATGAGGTCAAGAAAACTAAGTTAACAAACTTCAGGTCCCAATGGTTTTGTGAGCTCATGAGAGAGAAGTGTATATATGTACTAGTGCGAATAAATTGTCATCAATCGCTGCATCGTATATTCTAACTGTGGCTATTGGTATAAAACAAGCGTCAAAAAGCCACCGCTGTTATTGGATATGTAAAATACTGGCAAAACAGAAACGCAACTCCACGCGCCAAGAGGCCCGGTCATTAATCCCTCCTCTCCACTTCATTTACTGCTGGGGATATGCTTGGGGAGGATAAGGCTGAGGCTGAGGGGGCGGCGACATTGAAGCAGGAGGAGGGTGGGCGTAGTTCGTCTGGCCATCGAGCTCACTTCCGTAATGTTGGGGAGGGGGAGACATTGAAGCGGGAGGAGGAGTAGAGTAGTTTGTCTGACCATCAAGCTCACTTCCTTGAGGTTGAGGAGGCTGTTGATATTGCTGAGGGGGGTACTGTCCGTAGTTCTGCTGGCCCTGGTACTGCTGGTCTTGAGGAGAGTAGGGTGCCGCGGGAGGAGGATAAGCACCCTGTTGTTGGTATGGGCTCTGGGCAGGTTGGTAGGGAGAGGGAGTGCCCTGAGGAGGATACTGCTGCTGTTGTTGAGGAACGAATTGGCCTTGAGTAGGTTGTTGCTGGTATTGCTGCTGAGGGACGCCCTGAGGTTGGATGGGCTGAACCATGGGCTGGCCTTCATTGACCTTGGTCTCCATTTGGTAGTTGTTGTTGGGTGAAGGAGAGGCAGCGAGGTTGACAGCGAAGCGACCTTCCTTGCGACCGCGGAGGAACATGACGAGAGTCCAGACGAAAGTGACGATGAAGAGAATCCTGAAAGTCAAGCGTTAGCCAACCTTGTCTGTGACTCATGAGCATAGTTGACTTACCAGACAAGAGCACCGAGACCAGCGACGGCAGCAAGCATAGCCAGACCAGACTTGAAGAGAATAACATTCTCCCCATCACGCTTAAAAATATTGCAGGTCTTGCTATCCGTAAGACTTCCATCATCAACACAGCCATAGGCATTAACAGGAACGACGTATTTAGCACGTCTCGCAGCAGTGGCAGCCCAAGCCGCAAGCCAAAGAACCATCAGCAATGCATCGAGACTTAGAACAGCGATGATGTGATATGCGCTTTGAAGACTGGGGATCTTCTCTGTGAAGACGACGTATGCGATGACGATCCATGAGATGATTGCCTTGAAGCTGTTAGTGGTGTTGAGATGAAGGAATGGAAGAGGGGATTTACAATGGCCAGGGATAGAGCTTCTTCGTCGAGGGTGGCATCGTGCATCAGACGACCGCAGAGACCGACGATGATAAGAGAGATGAGGAACTGAAAGCCACGAATTATAACAATCCAGAGCGGTGTTTGGAGAACATGGTTGCCCTCAACCTTTTCTTGAGTTTGTTCCATAGTAACTTTCTGTAACAAACAGTGTAAGTGATAGTGTCAAGCCACGAGAAGCAGCCAAGAGATGCGAAGTGCTAGTGTAGGGGCCAAGACGAATCTTCGCTGGGGAGAATGATTTATGGCGCACCCTTTTTTTTTCTCCTCGGGGGAAACACAACAGCCTTATAGCTAGGCCCGGCTCCGTTCACTTACAAGAAGCCCAAGGCAGATTTCGAGGGACGAGGAACCCTTGCGGATGGCGTCGTTAGCGTACTTCAGCCGCACCTCAGCTGGCCCATTCGGGATGCCTTGTTGGCGCCGTTGGGCTCTCTCGGGGGTGGAGGGGGACAGGCCATGGTTTCTGGTGTTTTGAAGAATTATCCTAATTCCCGAGCCATATAGGCATTGCTAAGATGATATTTGAATCTGTTTTTTCGACTTATTTGTTGTTATCAAGACTTGAGCTATCGTCGGCAGTTACGCGAGTGTAAGTGTCTAGAGCTGGCCGGTGGTTTAGTTTAATTGACAACAAACAAAAACAGGGTCACTACGGTACCACCCTACTTAATACCCCTGCACAGCACAAGGCACGAAAGTAAAACAGACAAATGCCGTTAAAGGCGGAGAGGCTTGTGGAAATTGAACTTCGAAAACCTGGGCAGTGCGACAAGCCACTTGAAGCTACTGCTCCTTAAAATACTTACTGAGGCGTTTCACTAGAAGGAACGGTGTTTCTAGCTCGTTTGCTACATGAAAATGTATTTATTGACGAGTGATAGGGCTTGAGTTGTGGTGAGTAGAAGTGTTTCCCAGTTGAGCATGCTGCGCGAGATTTGGTTCGAGGTGCAGATGCCTGCATGAAGGATTTCGCTAAACAGCCCATGCCGGTGTCGATCACATGGATAAGAACTCCCGACAAGATTCTGACTCTCACTCTACCAGGGCGTTTATGTTTTCTGTCAAACAAGCTAGCTAATCGTAGAGTGTTCAATAAAGGGTGAGATTTGTCCTCTTTTGGGAGATGTAAGACGGGTGAGGCTTGTCTTATTGGAGAGTTGTGATGGGAAAACAGCTGAATGCGGAGAGTGGAGATGGCACATGGGCTGTGCTTGTTCAGCCGTTGGAGCTAATTTGTGGAGGGGCGGAATGAGGCAAGGTTTACAGGGAGAGTGCGGAATTGGGGGATGAGGGGAGATTGGAGAGGATACGGGGGAGCCACTGGAAGGGCGTATTCAGCAAGATGCAATTAATAATCCAGTCATTGAATCAGTGTTCAGGAGTATAAGGCTGCCTCGCACGATAAAACTAGAAGGTATGTGGCGGGTATGCCGTGAGATATTGGTATCTTCGAGCCAGGAGGGCCGCGGTTCTCCTTGCATCTCAGCCTGTGACACCCGCCTACCCGTGGTCAATCTACAGGGATTCAAGTGAAACAAATCACATCTATTAAGTGCCTTAGAATGATGCTATGGTGTAAAGGACTCATACCGAGTCCACTCATGACAAAACGCCTTCACCCGCCGCCCCGCTTCATATGATCCAAGCCATCCCATGCCCGGATATCTTTTTCGCTTTTAGTTCTCATTCACAGTCATTCATATCGTCATCACCCTTTCCTTTACTGCTCATTAGGTCCCTTGATCAGAACCTTGATCGCCTCTCCCTCCTTGACCTTCTTGAAAGCCTCCTCGGCCTGCTTGAAGTCGACAACCCCAGTGATGAGCTTCTTGACATCGACCTTGCCGGTAGCGACAAGCTCAACAGCAAGAGGATAATCACCAGCGCCGTAGCGGAATGAGCCGCTGGCTGTAGCCTCCTTGATGCAGAATGCCATGATAGGGAAGGTAATGTCGGCCTTGCCCATGCCGCCCTGCACGTAGCTACCGCCGTTCTTGAGGACGTGGATAGATGCTTGGATTGAGGGCTCGGCACCGCTGGCGTCAATGACAACGTCAGCGCCTTCAGGGAGACCAGCGAGCTCGCAGATGTTCTTGGCGTTCTCCTCGGGTGCAATGCGTTGAGAAGCGTAGACGTGGGTGGAGGCGAAGTCCTTGGCGAAGTCGAGCTTGCTCTGGACAATATCGACACTAACGATCTTGGAGGCTCCGTAGGCCTTTGCGACAGCGGCGCAGAGAAGACCAACGGGTCCAGCGCCCATGACAACGACGGAGTCACCGGGCTTGACGCGGGCCTGCTTGACGATGTGAACAGCGACAGCGAGAGGCTCAATCAGAGCACCCTCCTGCTGCGATACATTATCAGGAAGCTTGAAGCAGAAATCCGCAGGCGCAGTCCAGTAACCGGTCAAAGTTCCGTGGTAGGGTGGTGTAGCAGCAAACACCATATCCGGGCAGAGGTTATACTTTCCAGCGAGACAGTTCTGGCATCGTCGGCAGGGATAGCCGGGCTCGAGAGCGACGCGGTCGCCGACCTTGAGGGTCTTGACTTTGGAGCCGACTTCGACGATTGTGCCGGCGGACTCGTGGCCTAGAACCATGGGGTCTTCAACGACGAACTTGCCGATGGAGCCGTGGACCCAGTAGTGCACGTCGGAACCGCAGATGCCGGTGTAGTTGACGGCGACGAGGACATCGTGGGGGCTCGAGAGGGTGGGCTTGGGGCGCTCCTCGAAGGAGACGTCGCCGGGCTTGTTGAGGACGAAGGAGAGGTTCTGGAGGGGGAATGTTGTTAGTGAGACGTCATGAGGGGCCATGATGGCGGGGTATGATGTGAGGGAGTCGATGAGCTGATAAAAGACATACGCTGGCCATTGTTGCTGTTATTTAGCTGTGAGTAATTGTGATAAGGTGAAAGACGAGAGATGAGATGAAGAGGAGGAGAATTGAGTCGCGAGTCGTGGGATGATGAAGTAGATTCGTCACTCGTAGCTCAAAGTGGGATGTCCTGTCTTATATGGATCACGGTGGAGTTCAACAACACCGTCAATCTATCACCAAAAGCAATTGTAGAAATAGCCTGAACAACAGTTCTCAATGATTAAAAAATTCAGATCATGGCCAAAATCTGCTGATGAGGGCAGCGGCTCATATACCCCAACCTCATCACATGGTCCCTCCCATCAACATAGCTCCCTGTGCTAAATACCCGTAGAGTTGACATGATGGTTACACCCCCACGGTTTTTACCCTCGCCAATCAAGAAGCCATGATATCGAGAGACCCGAGACCACAAGACCGACAAGATTCTCCATATGGGGGGCTGTCATGACGGGAGCGCTTGAAATTCTGGTGCTGAGGATGATGGCACTTTAGCCAGAGCATTTAACCGCGCGAATGGGAGGGGAGAGGCTGGTGGAGTGGGATCCGTCGGTGAGAATTAGACCGGGAAAGCTCCAAGGCTATTTTATAGCTGTGAAGCTAGAGATTCTCTGGATCAGTGGATATTGGCATGGCATTGTTGGGCGATCAGTCAAGAAAGAAGGGTTGTGGTTCTCAGATCATCGACTCAGATCATGATAGCATTCCATGGCTTGGCTACCGGCTCATTCCCGCTGAAGACAACGCAGGCTTCCGGACATGCATCCGGAGCTTGGAGCAGTCACTTTACCATCCCTCTCACCTTCAAAACAATTTATTAGCGCGGCAGGTGTCCGAAATGGTGTTCCGGCGTAATCTGCGTTCCTGCGTCAGCTCTCGATCAGAATTCCGCTGCCGGCGCGGAGCTGCGGCATTGGGAATAGCGTCCGGGTGGTGGATCCGGGCCGGAGCGGGGAGTCTCGGCGATGTGCGACGGGCAAGATTAGCCGGTCAGAATGAAGATGGGAAGCCATATACGAACAAGTGGATGAAGATAAATTCGTTAACTCTTCGACATCATCTCATTACCTTGCGGACCCCAGCAGTATTTAAGTGCAAGGTCTCAGTAATCGCAAAACCTGCGATCTGTAATCGTGACATGCTTCTGAAAGACGGCTTACATGGACGCTGTATCTCTTTACAGCGGCTCAATACTGTACAGCATCACATAGAACAATAGTATATGCTATCCATATCATAAAACGTTAATGTTAACCGATCTATTACCACCGCTACCGTACAACAGTCTCATCTGTTACAAGTATCCTAGTGTCAACCTCTGCTTCTTCTCCATACGTTTAGTTGAGGTTATAGTGCTCCTCCTGGTGGCTGACAGAAGAGTGTCTCTTAGTCGAGCTCTCATGAGGATAGTCGTGCTCAATGATAGGCTCTCCAAGGTGCTCCTTAAGAGCAGAAGGAGGAGCACGGGCAGCGTCAAGAGTAGCGCCAGGGGATTTGTGCATGTCATTCTGGTAAGAAGGTGTGTTTCTTAATCTCATGTTAGCCTTGAGCGCTATTTCATATGCCAAGAGTGAACTTACGAAGGCTTGGATTGAGATGAGGGAACACCAGGGACGTTCTCTACCAGCGAGTCGATCCTGTCTCCTGTGCGGACACCCTCGGTCTGCTGGTTTTGGTTGCTTGTTGCATCAAGGGGAGAAATGTGGGAGTTTGAGCCCAACTCTCGCTGGTTGTTCTGGTTGGTGTTGTTGAAAGACTCGGTGTTATGGGAGCTGGTGTTGTAGGTCTCTCGAAGAGAACCAGTGTTGTGAGACTCTTGGTGAGAATCAGTGTTGCTGTTCTCAGTGTTGGAGGGGACCAGTGTCTCCTTGATCTTGTTCATAAGGTCTGCCATTTTGTTCGAGTATTGAGTGTAAATAAAGTGGTGTTGGAAGTCAAGTGAAGTAAAGCTTTGAAGGAGATTGATGGTTCTAATGGCAAGACTTCCATCGCGGACACGTCTCTTATATAGTTGTCGCCTTCGCCTCTTACACTAATATACTCACCACTTCCATCATTCTTCTCTAATCAATCAACGCCATGAAACCCTCTCATTCGACAGCTCAGCTGCTGCGTCATGTCGAAATCGTCATGACGTCGAATGATCGGCAGAGGCTCCATCACCGTGCGATAAGCATATTCTAAACCTAAAATTAGTGCTCCATTCCCTTGGTTTTTGTTCCTGGGGCTATGTTAATGATAACCCGATTCTTCTTCGGGTGACATTGGCCAAGCTTTTTGGTTGTGCTAAAAACCCTGGTTCGGAAGACATCATGCGTGGGGCTAGAATCTTCCGCGGATGCATCGCCAAGACGAGCGACCTTTATGAGGGCAACAAGAGGGATTTGAGGTTGCTTATTACGTAGATGGGATTGTTGTTCCTCGGGAGTGAGAAGCTTATTCGGATGTCGAAGCGTACCACGTAAGCTCAGGTACGGATCGCGGATCGAGATGGATACCCGAACGGGGTGATTGCACAGCAGAGTCACATGTGATGGCGCAATCATTCAAGGCGACTAATCAGCGATCCCAGTTCAGCGGCATCGCTTACATACAATGTCAAGATAATCACCTCTTATACATCATCCAGTATCCAGCTCCCAGAGCAACAGCCGCTCCAGCCCACGGCATAACAACCATCGCAGCATCAACAATGTTACTCTTAACCTTCTCCTTTACAATTCTCCGTAGTTCCGCTGCCTCATTCACCCAAGGAAACTCCTTCTCCGGCACAGGCTTATCCAGAAACTCACAAATGGGCTCCCAGCCTTGGCCCATGCGATACTCGAGTAGTTGTCCCTTGGGCACCATCTCTCGAATAACACGATGATGGCGGTCATACGTTTCTCTGCTATTCTTTCGAGCTTCTTCAACTGTCTCTGCTTGGAAAAGACCTAGCATTTGCTTTCGCGCCGCTGGGCCTGCTCTAGACCCAAGCAGTGGTTCAACAAATTTGATGGAGAACTCGGCGATCGGGTTCCAGAGTTGTTTGAGAACACTCTCGTCAACGCTCTGGAACCAAGGCTCAAAATCCCGAATTACAAGAATGACTTTAGCATCGGGGTACGTCTCAATGAGCCGCGGTGCGTAAATAGACGCTACATCGGTGGTGGCTTCACATTCTCCCCAGATCTCATCCCACTGTTCACGAGTGAAGGGTTTTCCCGTGTATGTCGGAAGATTCGGGAATGAAGCGTCTGTTGCGCGCTCAAGATTCTTCCAGGCTTCTTTGTCGTCGAGGATTTTGAGACCGTGGAACACGTCTTTGTAGCCGAGAACAGTGAGGGCTTCGGCCATGGAAGCTGTGCCTGTGCGTGGAAGGCCGAGACAGAGGACTTTCATGTCTCGTTTTGGCTTGGGAGTTGTTGTGTTTGACATTGAGGGATTGGGAGATGTGAGGAGTTTGGTGATGAGAGGTTTGAGTTCTTTGGGACTCAGCTTGAAGATATTGATCTTCAGACCGCAAAATGAGCCACGCCCAAGTGCTTACCACACGTCACGCTAACGCGACAGCGTAGGATTTCACGGTTGAAGGTTCAGGTAGGAAGTTACTATGAAACATGACTTTAATGGTCAGGTCTAATTGGACCTCAGTTCAATTTGATCCAATCGGCAGCTTTGGGATTGATTATATGCATTCGTTTGCGGCTAAGAGGCTCATCTCCCTTACACCACCTCCAAGCATCCCGGACGGAATTCCGTTCCACTTCGCTAACATTCATCACATTGAACAAAATCACTTTAAACCTTAGATAGGTGAGTCACTCAGGAAAGAATTGATTCATGATTTAACATTTGACTTCATTAAAGAACTATTTCCGCTTATGCATAGGTAATCTCAAGAGATCTGGAATATCCATCCATGATCCTCTTCATCCTCCTCTCATTACAGCCAACGGCGTCCTCTGTGGTTCATTTTAGGGTTTCCTCCGGTAGCGAGCTCATATCTCATGTCTACGGCTCAATCATTTCCTCGTCGTCCACCTTTTTCTTGAACCCTTCCACTTTTTTAACTCCGTTGTTTGCACTGTTTTGAGTTTTGGGCTATCTACCTCTTCATTGGCAGAATTATAGCAAAGAACCTTTTCCCTTTACTGGGATTTCGTTCACGCCTTCTTCTCGGCGTTGTTGCGTTGAGCGGCAGCTTGTGCGTCAACCTTCTCAGAGTCGTGACGGACGCTGGCTTCGCTGGAGTCGGGGGTGAGATACTCGCCGAAAGTGCGCTGCTCAAGATCCATGTCCTTCCACTCGACGCCCTGGTTCTTGCGGGCTTGTCGGCGGAAGTAGACACGCTTGGCGAACTTCCAGGCCTCGATACCGCCGAAGAAGAGACCGGCGGCGATGAAGACGATGGCCCACTCCCAGGTGATGCCCTTGTGCTTGAAGACGGTGTCGCTAATGACGGGGATGTACTGGATGGGGAAGAGGGTGACGAAGCCGAGCATGATGGCCCAGAAGAGGAACTGGTTGCGCCAGACATCGTGCATCCACTGGGTGAAGTAGAGCTTGGAGCCGGGCTGCATGCGGAAGAAAGATCGTCGCTTGTCAATCATCTCCCAGGCGAGGAAGAGGGAGAACCAGGTGAGACAAGCAAAGGTGGTAGCACGAGCCTTGAAGACGGTCTCACAGCTATCGCTGTAGTTATCGTTACAGTCCTCACCGAGCTCACCATTTCCGAAGGCATACAGACGGAGGACAAAGGCGCTGAGGCAGAGAGCAGCAATCCAAAGGCCGTAGACAACCATGTCGATGATGAACTCGAAGGAGAAGACACCAGTCTTGAGAGAAATCGGGGGTCGGCGAAGGATACCAGCGACAGCGCGCTCGAAACCGAGACCCATGTCGGGAAGACCAGAAGTCATCATGATGATCCACATGATCTGGACGGGAGCGATAGGGAAGACGGAGAGACCTGTCTTGTCCTTGAAGACGAGACCGACGAGAAGGACGACGGCTTGGGCGACGTTGGTGGCGAGCACGTGGAGGATGAACTTCTGGATGTTGTCGAAGATACGGCGACCTTCCTCGATGGCGGCGACGATGGAGGCGAAGTTGTCGTCGCTGAGAACGATATCGGATGCATCCTTTGCGACGTCGGAACCGGCTTGACCCATGGCAATACCAACATCGGCACGGCGGAGAGAGGGAGAGTCGTTAACACCATCACCAGTCTGTCAAGTTAGCATGAGACATTAGAAAAGAGACGAGGGTAAGAACATACCATAGCGCAGAACTTGTCTCGGCGGTGCAGAGCTTCAATCATGCGGACCTTGGTCTGGGGAGCACATCGGGCAATGACAAGAGGGAGGAAAGGAAGCTGGTCGACTTCATCATCGGTAAGACCATCAAAAGTAGTAGCAGTCATGACCATAGTAGCAGCAGTGTCCTCGGCAACGAGATCCATACGGGTAGGCAGGATACCGACCTCAATGGCAATGGCCTTAGCGGTCTCGGGATGATCACCAGTAAGCATGTGGACGGAAATACCAGCCTCGTGACACTCTCGGACAGCGGGAGCAGACTCAGGACGGGGAGGATCATAAAGACCAACAAGACCACGGAAGACGAGATCACACTCAACAGTGGTGCGGTCAATCTCATCACCCTTCTTCATGTCGACGTTGTAGGGCTTAGAAGCAAGAGCGAGGACACGGAGACCCATTCCAGCGAAAGACTCCATGTTACGGAGGATCTGCTCACGGAACTCATCGGTGATGGGGACTTGCTCCTCGTTATCCTCAGGGCAGTATGTAGCGCAGGCACCAATGACACGCTCGACAGCACCCTTGGTGAAAGCGAAGAGTTGGCTGGTTCGGTTATCTTTCATGATGACGGACATGCGCTTGACATCAGAGTCGAAGGGAAGCTCGGCGATCTCACTGTACTGGTTGGCGGCGTCGTGGCTGGTAAGGCGGAGACGGTTCCAGTCGAAACGAGAGGCGAGGACCTGAATAGCAATCTCGGTAGGGTCACCGCGGGCGTGCCATTCACCATTCTTCTCGTTGACGGTGGCAAGGTTGGCGAGAGAAGCGACTTCGAGGAACTTGACGAGAGAGGACTTGGACTGGTTGAGGAGCTCGCTGATGGGAGAAACAGAGCCGCATTCATCACCGCCCTGCTTGAGAGGAAGCTCATGGGGCTGGCTGCGAGACCAGCGCATGTCACCAATGGTAGGGTTGAAAGGCTCGGTGGTGTTCTCGATGAGATAGGTTCCCTTTCCAGGAGTCCAGGCTCCACGGGCAACCATCTTACCTTGGGTGAGAGTACCAGTCTTGTCAGAGCAAATATCGGTAACAGCACCAAGGGCCTCAAGAGACTTGAGGTTACGAACAATAACGTTTCGCTCAACCATGCGCTTGGTACCAGCAGCCATGGTGATAGTCAAGACGACGACCAAACTAGCGGGAATCATAGACAGACCAGTAGCAACGGCGTAGATAATAACCTGTTGGGAAGCATCGAAGTCGTTGGCAGCAAGGACGATAATGGCACAGATGACAGCAGTACCGAAGAGGTAGATTGCCAGACGGGAGAGCTTCTTCTGGAGAGGTGTGCCGACGTTGACACCGAGGAAACGGCCAACAGCGTCGGTGAGGGTGAGGGTGTATGCTTCGAGATATCGGTGAGGCTTGGCGGAACCATCAGCCTTGCGCTTCACGGGGCGGACCTTGCTGTCCTTCTTTCGGAGGGCAGCAGCGATAGCACCGATTTCAGTGCTGGTGCCGGTAGCGAAGACGATACCCTTGGCACGACCCTTTGTGACGGTGGAAGAGCTGTAGGCGACATTGATACGGTCACCGGGTCCAGTGTTGTCTTCGAAGACTTCATCCTCGTTCTTTCGAACGGGGAGAGACTCACCAGTCAACATGGCCTCATCAGTCTCGAAGTTAACAGCCTCAATAAGTCTGCACTAATTAATAAAGTCCCAGTGTAAGTGTCAAGTATGGGAACTCACCGAATATCAGCAGGGATCGTATCTCCGGTCTTGATTTCCACAAGATCACCGGGAACGACCTCAACGGAGGGAACTACCTTGGAGTCTCCATCGCGCACAACACTAGCAGTGGGAGAAGACATGGACCGCAGAGAGTCCATGGTCTTCTCGGCAGAGTACTCCTGGAAGAAACCGACGGTGACATTGAGACCAATGATGAAGGCGACGACACCACCCTCAATCCATGACTTGATACCGAAAGAAACAGCCATGGCAAGAATAAGCACCTTGGCAGACGTCAGTAATCATCAACATAGCGCGGACAGGGGTGTTCATGTGGTGGGTTAGGGAAAAAGCGACGGGCTGCCTAATCAGGTAATATGCAGTCGGGAGGCGAAAAAAAAATAGTTCAGCCATCGAGATATGCTTAAAGCATAAATTTTCGAGTGTGTGGGGGCTAAGAGGGGGGAACTGGACTGGTTTTGAACTCACCAGCGTCATGGCGTTAGCGACCTGAGCGATGATGATCTTGAGAGGCTGAACGCCATCAGCTTCGCCGAGATCGTTGTTGCCAAACTTCTCATGTCGTTGTTTGGCCTCGGCCTCGGTGAGACCGCTGAGAGTATCAGTCTTGAGCTCCTCGACAACCTGGTTGAAAGTCAAGGCGTGAGCGGGACGGCTCATGGGCTCGTTGCTCTGACCAGAGACATGGTTGTCGACGGAGTCGTCCTTCTTAGCCATGGTGTAAGTCGAAGCTAGCGGGTCGCCAGCGTGAAGAGTTGCTTGTTGTTATATATCTCGACTCGGTGCTGGCTTAGAACGTATACATGAGTAAAAGACCCTTAAGCCTATGTCTGGGGATTCCTGTAAGATTATTTGCAGGAAGCCTTTCGTCTGGCGTCGGAGGGTTGTTGGAGATCTAAGTGAAGAGATCCTTGGGGAGAGGAAGAGAGGAACAAGAATTGATCGTGCGGGGAGATGGGGAAGGTCTTATAGACGTCTGTCCCATCTTCGAAGACAGAGACAAGAGGCAGAGCAGTCAATGCTTATCTCGCCAGAGTCTTGGCTCAAGTCACTATCTGGGTTGAGAGTTGATTTCACTTCTCCAGCGGACCCCACATCGCCAAGAGCATTACCCAATTTTTCCTTCTCTGCGTTACTGTTTCTCTGTTCCAAAGGCGGGGAGGCATTGGGATTGGGCATTCTGAACAGGTCTTGGCGATGATACGAAACCTTGGTTTGTTGTTGTGTTGTGTTGAGAGTAGTAAGAGACTCTTAGAGTATACGCCCCTGGCCTTGCCCGAGAGTCCACTCCGCCCCGGAGGGGTCCCACTGCTGAGGTTCTCTGGGGTTGATTGGTGAGACGCCCACACAGCGCCGTTCTGTACGGTGGTTCAAGAGGCTGTTCGCCGTCGGCACGTCATTTGGAGACTTTGCAGCACTGGCTACCAAGCATCCTGTGACGCGGCGTGGCGGGCTCGGCATCAATTGGCCTTCCTGAGTGGGCGACCTGAGGCTTGGTATTCTTGGGAGACAAGGGTTAAAAAAGAACCATACCAGCGCCCATTGCTCCTTGACTAATACTAGGTTCAGAATAAACCCGAATTCGAATTGCCTTGGAAGAGGTGACAAAATAGCGGTATTGACAAGATATCGTCAGGGCTGTCTGGGGTTTGCAATGTCGGAGCCTTGTTTGAAGCCTGGCTTAGTGTCACCTGGTGATGGTGAGGCTCTTGTAAGGCTTTCAGGGACCTTTCCAGTGCCGTCACCGATGGTGGATACACACTGCAACCGAGTTCAGTTCACTGCATTTTCAGTGCATATGGCCCCTAGAACCGATGTTAGACGAGTGTGCTCCCAGAACCTACCTAAGTATACCCCCCTCCCCCTCTTTTTTTCTTTCGCCCATGACACACACCATTGATTCAACTCTGTAATGTGGTCTGCTTCGGTGGTATTTTCTTCTCGACGAGGAAGGATCAGTATTGGCATTTTCTGGGCATACATAATTTCTGCTCGCCAAGTCGTCACGTCATTGGGTCGTGGGCAATCATCACCGTCAACCTGGACTCCGTTTTATTGCTTTGTTCTTCTGGCCTGTTTTTCTATCTGCACGTTGGGTGATGTCGTAGTTGTAAGTCTGTAGGCATCAATCAAGTTCATTTGAGAGGCAAAACTTCACATCTCACCTGCGACAGAAAAGAAACGGGGCCGGGTATGAGCCGATTGTTGTTCTTTCAGCTTGCATTGTTACGGCCCGGGTTTACATCCCAAACATCACGGAGGTCCGAGACTGTCACGGCACGGAGTTATTAATCCACTTGCTGAAGCTGCCCGCTGTGTTACTGGTCAGTCTCGTGACTTGGAACCGTGGAGATCTTGGGGTTCAAGATCAGATCTTGAGATATGTTTGGCTGAGGAGACGGGCTGCTCAACGCGTTACGCAACTTTGCTTAGCTTATCCCTTTTCAGAAAACTCCTTCGCAAATCTTCGCCAAGGATGAGGTGCAGGCACTGCCACCCTTGGCAGAGGACTTGATGGTGTTAGTCACGGACTCTTATCTTTGCCCAGAGTCTGGCGGACGCCTTAGCTAGCCCAAGTACCTTGATGTTTAGCGTTTCCAGATAAACAGGGGCTCGAGATGCGTGGTGCTAGTGCACTAACGGTAACGACATCATCTTGGTGACATTTGCCACTGCGCTTATCTCTCAGCTGTCAAGCCAGTATTTACTACGTGACCGGCTTCCACTGCTTCTAGAAGCCATCCCGGCATGCGAGTACATGGTACGTAATCAGTCCTCCACCAGATCAGCCAGGATTCTCCTCCAACGTGACAATAAGCTTAAATCATCGGCATCTTATTGAACTCGGATCCACTAATCTTGGTGCACAATCTCCTTCAGAAATCTCTGCGCTATTCCTTTTAGCCTCATTCCAACAGCGCGTCGAGTGACGAATGAGATGTCCTAGAGTCTGCGCGTTGCATTGCGATTACATACAATTTCTCGAACAGATACAATGCCAATTCTCTACGACTCACGCGCATACATACACTAGCCTCCCTTGTCTCCGTTTACTTACTAATGGATCCATTCGAGGAAGGCCGTAAAATAGACGGTAAAGAACATAGCCGTCGATCACTGCCTCTCGCAGCTCAAAAGAGACGCCGGACGCGGAGACGCTGACGCCTGACTATGGTGAACTACCAAGGCGGGAACGAGAGAAGCGCCGTATGCCGCAGCAAGATGGGGAATTAGGATTCTATCGATCCACTCTAGACGACACTTTGTCCTCACAGAAACGGGGCGCTTATGCCTAGCACAACCATGCGCGTCTCTAACAGGCCACTGCGAGGCTCCCACGGGAAGAAAATAAACGGGGTCACTCACTCTCCTGCTGCCATTGGATCCGTTGCCTCCGGATGTTGTCTCGGGGCGGACACAGCGGGGCGTCAACCTCCCCACGGAGGTCCCCCGGTCTCCAGATGAGAGCCTCTCTGTGGCGGAGATGTTGTCTTCTTTCTTTTCTCCTGAGAGGGGGGGATTTAACCCGGATGTGTCGGTCTCGCAACACTTCGCTGCGGACGTGAGACAATGCGTGGGGGGGGTTGCTTTGCTGAGGAATCGCAGCACCATTGACTTCCATTATGGGGAACAATATACCCGGACTTGTCTATCTCCGTTCGGAAGGAAAAAGTAATTCTGCTGCAGGTCCCAGGACGTGCAGCTTTTTAACTTGCTCACAAACCATTGAGTGGCTTGTATAGTTGTCGTTATTGCCGTATGATACCTAACTGAACACACTGCAGCTGTTATAAGCCTTGATCTATTAATGGGATCATCTTGGGCAGCCATGAACGAACTTCGGCATAAAGATGGTGATGCTCGGTCTTCTTTGTCGCGGGAACGGCGGCCAAAGTGACCAAAAACCTGGGGACCGGGCGCCGGAGGTCTTTGAGCAGGAATTGGCAGGGTCTTCAGGCACGGACATGAACATCGGCCGGGGAGTTTGCGAATGCCTTGATACACGGCAGATGGGTACGCTCGGGCTTCGGCGATCATCTCAACAAATATCGGAGCACCATTCTGGCATTGCGGCTCATCCTCAGAAGCAGTAAGCCGAGCCTCTTTCTTGCGAGCCATTCAGAACCGCGTCTTCAACAACCGTCTCTGTGAAACAATAAGATTCATTGTTATCAGCCGCAGGGACTTGGGTCTCACTGTGTCTACCCAAGAACTTGGCGATATGGAACTTGGCCGAAAAGCTCTCAAATCCATCGGGTGATATACCATCGTACCATAATTCGAAGGACTTTGTCTTGGCTTTTCAAGAGCCCTGGCATAAGCGCCAGATTTCCCCAGGCTCCCACAATGGCTTGCAAGAACTCTGGGGTGAACCATTCAAGTGATGAGAGCTTCAGCCATGTCGACGCAGCCAAGCCTTCAGGCAATGGATGCGGTCTAGGCCTCTGGGATTCAAGGCCTCAAGATGTGCGACGCTCTCGAGCCTCTTTTTTTTTTAATTCTCCATGGACGATCCTTGTGGGGGTTACAGATAGTGTTTGGTGACGAAAACTGAGCGGATACAGGTGAGATATTGTTCGGGCCTTTTCGGTTGTTTATCTCGCTGGTGCTGCAGGTTGAGATTTAGATCCATCTGCTACATGTAGGCGGATCTATACTATCTCCCGTATACTGTCTTTATTTATTACGCGTATCGTGGTGAGTTACAAAGTACGAGGCAGATTTTAAGAAACAGCTACAGGGTACGAAGGGTTCAAGGGTTTCCACCCACCATCTTGAACCAGAGATGGATGTCTGAAGCCAAGTCAATACAAGGCGCCAAGTTGATCACCAAAAAGCTTCTCAACACGTGTAGCCACGATACAAGATGTGCTCACAACCATCCACGATTCCTCTGTGACAATATTTTGCTGCAAGAGGATCAAAACGTGCATGCTGCAGGAAGAGCAAAAAGGAAAGGGAACACGAGAACAAACGGCAGCGGAAAAACGGACACACGCCCCCTCTTCAGTACAGTTCAGTAATGGAGCGGAACGGTCGGCGGCCCCACAAGCGTCTCATTGCCAAGGCGAGCGGTGTTTGGGTGAGGCAGGGTTATCGTGGGGCGGCGGAGTGGGGAGTGGGCTTGGGCGGAGCCACTCGTAGCGAAGAGGTTCACAGAGGAGGACACGTGCCCTCCGCTGAAGGACCCCGGAGCGGAGGGCGTTGCATCAGGAGAATTTTGAAGAGAGTTTGGTCTGGGGGAGGAGGGAGGAGGAGGTTGGGACAACTTCAGTTCGCGAGGACATGTCACTCCTGCTTTACATTGTCCATTCCATTACTGAACTCCCCGCGTCGTGCTTCTCGCCAAGTCCATCTTAGAGCGAAGAAGCATTTGACAAGAGCCTTGGCTTGAGACAGGTCGTAATACGACAGCCATGCGCGGACCAAGTAGTCGGTTATAACACAGACAAAAAGCAAAGACAAAGCCGACTGTCCGGTTCACGCCGAAGAAAGTGAGCAGATATTCGAGTCTCGGTTGTAATATCTGTTCATTGCGAAGAGGCGAGATTATTTTGGACTTTGGTTGAACTTGGCGATAGCACGACGTCACAGTCTTACAGCCCACAACTACATGTCCGAAGACACAGTGAAAGAACGCAGTCAGAATCCTGCTAAGCGATCGATGATGACCTCGGATTACAGAATCATCGACCGGATGGAAGGGACATGCAGGCTTGCAACCAGGGCCTCAATAAACGCTCATTATGACAAGAAAGCCAAGAGCGACAAGACTTTTTTTCTGTGGCACACCATGCTTTGCTTGAGTCGATGAACATCGTTGGAGGCGAAAACGCCCAGGCCGCCAAGGGAAAGCAATCAGACCCAACCAAACGACCCCAAACGAGAGACCGAAGGTTCAGATATTTTCGTGTTAATCCTTGCTCGAGAAAGTGTCAACGTGCAGGATTTCTCGTTCAGCCTGATCGACAGCCACCATCTTGACTCTACTCGCCAATGGCCTTTCGTGAGAGATACAGAATAATACGCACGCGACCATATTCAGAAAAGAGAACATCTCTTGGATGCACGAGGGGGAGATAAAGGGCCCCTCCCCCGCCTGAGAGATCCCTTGGCGCTCAACTCAACTTAACTCTGTCTCCCCAACCGTCGAGTTTAATGCATCCGGGAGGCGGTCCCGGTTGTTGTTACTATTACCTATCGGACAAGGGTGAGCGAGCTAATCTTGACAATTAGAAACTCTGTTTATTAGTTATCGCTGTTAAGCTGAAGCTGGGAAAGCTTGGCGTGAACTTCGCTTGACTAAGTGATGCATGGTTGAGAAAGTAATGTAGGTTGTGATAACGTTAACGTCGTTAATTAACATAGCTTAGAAACAGTCTCCAAAAACCCAATTCGCCAATCCCCAACACCTTAAACACTCTAAGTCTTCTTTAGACCTTGGCCATATGATGAAGACAGCACTTCCAATCACCTCCGGGTCCCTGTCTGAAGACGCTATGACACCAAGCCTCCGTCGCCAACATCTCTCCATTCTGGAGCTTCCACGCAGTGACGCGGTAGTTGAGCGCTGAAGCCATGAGGTCGATCTCTACGAACTCAGGCTCGTCGTGGATCTTGTATGCCGTCCATGGCTCGTAGCCGTCCTCCATGTATTCATCCAGAGAGGGCTCGGTGCGGGGTGAGTACACCTTTTGGTCTGGTTCGCAGAGGACGGCGTCCTTGGTGATGTATTTGCGCATGACCTCTGGCTTTTCGGATGTTAGGGCGCGCCAGAGAAGGGCGGAGGCGTCGAGGGTGCCCTCTTTGTTGCGGTACTTGATTGTTCCCTTCTTTGGTTCGCCCATTTTGATGGTGGTGGTGGTTTAGTGAGAGGTTGTAGTTTGGTGAGAGATTTTGTGATAAGGTGAGTTGGTTGAGATAAGATTCACAGTTGACGAAGACGAAGATGATGAGAGTGAGTGATATGAGGATTCCCCCTCTTGAATTGACGTAGATATTGGTATTTCTTGAATCTGCATCTTCAAAAACCTGGCATCGTCAGATCCCTGCTTATCCTGACGTCACAGCCGCGCAAACCCTCCAAGCAGGATATTCCCGACATCCAATTGCAAGAAACTCTGCATTACAGCAACAGGTTATTCAATTCTATTTCACATGCTCTATTCTTGCTTTTTTGTCGTTTCTAGAAGATTTTCTCACCTCATGCCCGTCATCGCACTGCAGCCTTGGCGTTGAGAACAGACACCACCACGTTTCTCCGCCATTCGGTATCGTGATTTACGGTCTATTCTTGGACGGGAAGGTGTTCGCTTTCAACAAACTTTAGTTTAACGATAGACTCGTTGCCAAGAAGAGCCTTCAAAAGGCTAGACTTTGGAGAGGGGAAGAGTGGATGTGACGTCAAACAAGGGGTCCAGACAAGACCCTGTGAGATTGTTGAATAATAGTTTCTTAGATTCATCATGTCGTGACTCGTTACAACTTTCGTCAAAAACTAAATACAATATTTCCCATGGTTCTTGTTATAGCCAAGCAACCTGTACACTATTCAGATTAACCGTGTCTTTTTTTCCATCCACGCCGATTCTGTAGTAAACAAGAAAACGAATTGCGTCGTGCAATATTTGTCTATAGACAAACAGAAGAAGAAAATGGTCGTCGAGAACATGACTTAGTGAAATCTCTCCTTGATGTACACCATGGCTGCGAATCCAGCGCAGCACTTTGTGCTCATCTCATGCTTGCACCAAGGACACTTCACCGTCATGGTAACACTCCCCGCAAAATCTGTTGAGCCAGCGCTCAGTACACCATCGGGGTTGGACATGGCTTCGTAGAGTCTGCTTGGCATATCATGGTAGCGCATGCAAGCGCAGCACTCGACAAACATCTTGGCGCTTGGTTCGCCGTGGTTCTGGTGCTCCAGGTTCGATTGCCTACGGAGCGTCTTGATTGTTGCTTCCGGGTCGGAGACGGTCGATCTATGGCCGCTCTGAACGGAGCGAAGACGTCCTTTGCTTCGGGGTTTGTGTTTGAGAGGGGGGTATGTTGGTGTTGAGGCGAAGCTTGTCTCGTCGGAGGAGACGGGTGTTCGGCGGGGTGTTGAGCTGCGGAGGTTGGCGTTTGAGAAGGCTTCCATTACTCTGTTGGCAGCTTCTTGGATGGGATCGATTTCGGGGTCGGAGGGGTTGGTGTCGAAACGATCGATGGGTGCCATTTGGGGGGAGTTTGTGTAGGACCAGTAGGGACTGACGGGGCCGGCGGTTGCGTGCATTGAGGGTTTGATGGTTGCGATGTTGGGGGAGTGGCCCATTTCGGATTGGGGAGGGGATGTGTGTGGTGTGCTCATGGGAGATACAGTTTGGATCCCATCGGAGTATGAGGACTCTGATGAACTTGTCGTAGGGCGACGACCGATAGGAGAGCGTGAAGTTCCTGGTGTGAGATGCTTCACCGGAGCGTGAACATGCTGAGTGCGAATGGGGGCATCGTTGGCACCAGCCAATCCCTTCGGAGTAGGCAAATCTGTCTTTGGTGGCACAGGCGGCCCAACAGAAGATGCAGTACTCATCTTTGACGACATACTCTCCTTACTCATCGTCGAAGAAACCGAGTTCTGTGCAGAATGACCTCTGCTGAACGCACTCTTGGCAGCATCCTTAAGCTTCCATTTCGTGGGCACAGCGGGTTCTGAATCAGCAGTGATCGGTTTCGGTCGCACACCCGGCGAAGTCTGTTCATAACGGATGCTCGGGGGATTATGTCTGAACAGCTTCTCCTTGGACTTGGATGACTCGACCGGAGCGCTCTTGGCTTCATCGGACGCTGGTTGGTTGTGGTTGAGTCGTGTGAGGAGTGTGAGAGATCCTCGCTTTGAGCTTCTTCTGGGAGGTGTTGGAGGGATGGAAAGGCCTGATGCTGTTGATGAGCGTCGGGGTTGGGGTTGTGTTGAGGTTGTTATTGGGGGGCGGGAGACGGTGATTGTATCTTGCTGGGGAGGTTTTTCGGTGTCTTTGGGCTTGACGGCTTGTTTCATGCTCTGGTTTGAAGAGCGATGTGTGACGCCTTGTTCGCCGTCTTTGGTCGAGCCCTCATCCTTCTTGATATAAAGACCGCCTCGTCTGTTCAGACCTTGGGCTTTGTTATACAAGATCTCGCTGTCGGGTGTATGCGCGGTGTTCTGATCTCCCTCATCGTCCGTGTCGGCGACTGCACAATCATCGCTAACAGAACCACGTCGAGCTCGAGCGCTCCACAGGTAGATATTGACTGAACCCCTTCGATTAGGCGACTTGGGCGGTTTCGATTGGCCCCTCGCTCCGGATGTGTTGATCGAGATAGGCGGGTACGCTCTTCGTTTGGCATCTTCCTCTTTCTGTTGGGGATTGATCTTGAGAGGTGTGAACGACCCATGGCCGAGGAACGACTTTCGCATGGCGGGATGAACCCTGCTGTCGCCCTTGGCCTGGTCCTCGAGGACTTTCTGGTGGAAATCCTCCTTCTTCTTCTCAAGCTTCTTGCCACCCAAGAAACCAGTAGCGCTTGTCTCATCGAATGAAGCACGCTTGATCTCGAATGACTTGCGGAAGATGGAGGTAAGCGAGCTGGAGCGACTGCGTCTGGGCTCTTCAGGATCGTCGTTGTTTCTACCAATCGAGAATCCCAATAAGCTCGACGAGCGAGATCGTCGCTTCTGTGTTGTCTGAGGTGGCTCAGTTGTGCTGCGTCCTTGAGTTCCAAGAGACGGAGGCGGCGGTTGAGGTTTGCTCAATTTTCGACCGCGAGGCTTGGGAGCGTTCTTCCAAGCTTCTTCGAGAGCTTGGTTCATGGCTAATTCTTGTTCCTTCTCCTTCGCCTTTCGTTTCTCTTCCTCTTTTCGCTGGAGCTCCTTTCGCTTCTCTTCTTTCTTCTCCTTCTTCTGACGCTCGTATGCTTCCCAAGTGGGTGATTGACACACAGAGCGCTGCTCTTCCACATCAGGGGGAAACATGAACGCCACGGTCTTGTGAGCGGGCTTGTCGTCTTTGAGCTGCTCCGATGAGGATGATTGAGAAAGATTCTTTCCAACGGGCTTTCGGGGGATCATGTTTGGCGACTCCGAGCGCTCAGGAGCTGAGAAGAGCGGAGGAGGAACAGCGGAGTAGTTTCGAACAGGTGTAGGACCTTTCTTATCCTTCGGCACCAATTCAAAACGACGAGGAGGGTGGCCTGGACTGGGTGGTACTGAGCCACTGCTATCAGTGCATGCCGGAGATGGAGGCACAGAGCCCTGATGTGTTCGCTGAAACTGTGTGAGTACGTCAGCCAAACCCTCCAGAATCCCGCCAGTTTCTGTGCTTACATTGAGCTTCTTTTCCAGATCGAGCATTTGCTGCAAGCTATTTGAGCGAGAGCGCCCTTGAGGCGCTTGAGCAGCGAGGAGCATGACGAAAGCTTTTCTGCTTTTGATTTGGTCTTTTTACACGCTCAAGATAACCATTGACCTGAAATTGGCGGGGGAGCGCTGCAAAGGTTCTGTGAGACAAGAAATACCGGGAGAAATTGCGCGTGAGTTGGGTTGGACAAGGTGGGGTGAAGCTGATTGCTGCAGGTAAGCGCAATAATAATAAATCTGAGAACAGTTTCTCTGCTTATTTTCGTGGGTGTTTGCGTTTGTGTAAATATGACCGAATGCGCCCAGAAATTGTTCTGTTGCGCCGCGTTCGGAGCAAGATGATATCGGGAGCTAAGGTCAAAAGCGGGTGATGATGTCTCGGTTGGTGTTTTATTGGTAATTTGCTTGGAATCTTCTCATTCCAAGTCGTCTTTTCCCTTCTTTTCCTTCTGAACAATTTGAGAAATCCCAACGAATGCGGGAGATTTTGAGTGAGAAACGCAACGGATGCGGTCGTGAGTCGTTGCAAAGGCGGTGGGCAAAAGATGCGGGTATCTCGTGATGTGGTGGGATTGACTCAAGACGAGATGAGACGAGCTAGAAATCGCCCCCGACTTTTTTCTTCTTACTGTTGTACAAGCGGGGAATAAAAGAAGGCGGGATGAGTGAGAGGGAATTGCTCTGTAATATGGTGACACAAGAGCGGAAGCGTTATCGGTGAGGTAGAGTGAGGTCAGGTACGGGAGGATGCAACGTTGGTTGGGCTCAACAACATGCACCCATTTACATGGATATGTAAGAGATAAATTAGAAGGGGAGAAACAGGGATGGATGTGAAGACGGGCAAGGGAGATTAAGTGTTGGAGGAAGAGTCAGAGGAAATAGAAAATTCCAGACAATTCCGCTCCCCGTGTTGAGGTTTGTATCTGGAGTGGCCCGGCCAAGCAGTGTCAGGCAATCAATCAAACAAGCTTAGAATCAAGCAAGCAAAAGATGCCGATATCCCAGTTGCAGGTTGGCAGTTCTTTTTCTGGGCTTACAGTAGTTTTGACTAGTTGCAGATGGCCAGTCCCAAACCAGCTGAGTAGCGGGACGGTCTGGGCCAAGGATCATGATATCTCAACCTAGCGATAATGGATCAGGCCTGTTTGTGTGCGTGATGCGATTGTCATTGCGGGATGGCGGCATCGATTTCTGGAGTATTGGACATGGTCCACTGAGAGCCTGACTGGGGTTAACGACTGCAAGACAACCCAACAATGTTTGCATCCATGATGATTCTCAATCATTACTGGCTATTCTGTGTGAACTGTCCCTCGATATCACCATTGATGCTTCCCAATTCTTCCCCTCACTCTCCCACCTCACTCAGCTAGACTCAAACCCTCAGCTGCAAGATGCTCGTAAGAATCAAGCAGTGGGTTTAGAATACGAACTGACGAGGTGGGCACCAAAGACGTGCGTGGCTGAAGTGTCATGGCCCGAATCGCGGGGCCATTGGTTCGGCACCTGCGGGAGTGATCCACGATGGCCTTACAGAGCGAATCCTTTTTTAGACCGACAGGGGTCACCCAAAATAGCAGCACGCTCAATGGAACCATCCCGCAATATAAGGCAATTACACGAATAGAAACTATGTCTCAGTATGGAAGGATACGAACTCATCGGCTGAGGCAATTGACGTTCTGGGGTTTAGCCGTTCTGCATGGAAGCTCGTTTAGGTCTTTTCTACTTTGCTTTTCGGAAGGAAGCGTGCGGGTAGAAGCTAGCTGGGAGGAGGGGCTGGCCGGTAACATGAACCGCTCATGCGCGATGGAGGCTGGATGATAACGATAAAACTCTGCATCAAGTGTAGCACAACGTGGCAGGCCTGTTCTCTCTAATTATTCCCCTGATCCTTTGAGTTGAATGGTGTAACTGTCCCAGCCCTCTGCCCATTAAATGGATGGCAGCGGGAAGCAATCAGAGGGCTGATGACATGATCCAACCACCCCGCTATCAGAGATAGCTAAAGTATCGTGCAAGCTAACCAACAGACTTTAGCTGCGCGATGATGTGATCTATCAACCAGTGTCTTGTTTCTCATCACCTAGAGTTTCTGTGTAATTGATCGGGATGGTTGGGGCCGTGCATCTGGGGCTGGAAGGTTAGACGGTGGAACGGATATAGCGCAACGACGAGCTTGGCCTGAAACGATTGAGGCAACGTTGGATAGCAGTCTCAGAAACTATATTCTAACTCATGGCTTCCGCTCACCCTGAACTCTCCGCGACATAAGATTATTTAGTTCAATTCCAACCACCCAGCGTCCAGAAGTGAAAGAGTCAATTGCCAGCCTCAGACAGTACGGTTCGGCATCGATCAGCTCCCTAAATGGTCTTCGGGAAAATACGATCCATCTAAAACATTGGCAAGGTCTCAGTTTCTTTCTGGAAAGATTTCCGTTAGGTTCAGGTCTCAGTGGCCGTGGCCTCATGTCCCTCTCGTATTCTCGCATCCCCATGTCCGCGACTGGGACCCTGCAAGAATCTGGGGCTCTGTGTAAATATAGCAAAACATCCACTCTTGTGCTTTTTGTCGACGGCCAACGCGATGCAAGTCATTATGGATGGACCATGGATGAAGCGCCCAAATTAGATGTGTAAGTCAATGATATCCTTGATTGAGATTTTAATAGATGTCCGCATTTGCTTAATGATGGAGGACCAGACAGTGGGGTTAAGCTGGTGGGACGGTTAGATGGAGCGATTTCGAGCTGAGACTTACCCTACGCCGAGGTCGAGGGACGAGAATGTTCAATTGTTACACCATTCGCACGAGCTTCCGAGCCAGTCAAAAGTCCATTTCTAATACCAAGCCCTTCTTTGTTTTGGTTACATATGGTTTCAAAGTCAGAAGAGTGTGTAGCTGGACATAATGCATGCGTAATACAACTGAACTGCATCGAATAGTCAACTTAATTCTAAGTTGGTTCCGGGTTGATGGAAATAGGATGTCTTGTATGTCATGATTGCAGATTTTCTACGCCAGAGACCATGATTGCTCAGTCGTTGCTGAGGACGACTTGAACCTCAATACTGCAGCCAAGAAGCAGATGTAAGCCCTTATTACGCCAAAATGTTCAATGACCAGCAGAATGGCCACTAACAGGATGTCGAGCCACACAACATCTTGTACCTGCGTGCCCAAATAACACGATGTAACCTTTACACCAATCCATAACTGCTGTGCTAGTTGATGAAACAACAGCATTCAGTATTGAAAGAGGAAGCCTGGCACTACAATGAAATCGGCATTTTTCACCATATCGTTAAGACCTGTTCGAACTCAACCCGCCAGCTTCATTACCCAATGACGTCACACGGCATTCTCCAAGCCGCGACAGAGAAACTGATTTGACGAAAAGTCACCACGAGATAATCGCTGAGATCAATTGAAAGTCATCAGAAGCAAACAGTCAAATTTCAGGCTGTTGCATGGCTATTGTAGGCCTGTCGCTGCCCTGCGGACGATTCTCTCCAAGCTCATTCATTACATAAGCGTCTTATTCCGCCACTCGGACCCAGTTCTTCCGAGGGCATCTTATCCCCGCTCACGTGAGGCAGCTCCTTCCCGCCCACACACTTGCCAAATTGACCCAAAAATCTTACCGCGCTTTCAGCCAGCCGTTCGACTCTACCATCCACATCACCACCAAGCACATCATTCATCATGGGTAAAGTTCACGGATCTCTTGCCCGTGCCGGTACGTTGCGCTCGCCCTCACGACATTTCTCTCTTTCGTCGTCGCTAACATTCTCGCAGGCAAGGTCAAGTCTCAGACTCCTAAGGTACGACGACGCTCCGACATCGAAAATCCGACGAAACTCGATCACTAACCATCGCGATCCTACAGGTTGAGAAGCAGGAGAAGACCAAGACCCCCAAGGGTCGTGCTCTCAAGCGCCTCAAGTACACCCGTCGCTTTGTCAACGTTACCCTCACTGGTGGCAAGAGAAAGGTGAGCAGACTCGAAGCAGGAGAATCACACACAGATACAGGCGCTGACGATGCGGATGCAGATGAACCCCAACCCCGGCTCATAAACGACTCGTCAAATCGACAGGAATTGCGGTATCGGGAATGTTGGCTTACGGACACGGTTCAACACAACAATGGTTGGCTTCACTCAGTAATGGGATGATGTGATGGATTGGGTCAGGGTCGCAAGATAGGCTGAGCCCCCTTACGAAAAAATAAAAAGGAAATGGCGAAGAAGCACTACGACTCTACTCGGCGTCCGGTGTCAGTTGTCACAATACAACAAACATTTGTTCGCGCAAGGCATTTCTGCTGCAACTGTGAATGTGGGCATCTTCTGGTGAATGGGCGACTGGGCCAAGCAGGCGAGTCGGGAGGCATCGTAAACGCTGCAAATTCTTTGGAGTTCTCGGCGAGTGACTCATGCTGATGGATGACATCCTCGACTCGTTCGTGCCTGAGGATCAGAATGTCAAATTTGATGGAAATGCCAAACACCATGATTTCATGTAGAACAGCTCAAATTCAGCATTCCAATGTCCATAAACTGCAGAAAGCTCGAGACCAAGACCTCCAATAGATTAATTGATGATTCGAACATGAAATGCTTTCGGTCTCATTGCTCGCGTCACGTGATATCAATTTCAATTCCACCTTGAACTCTGCACTCTGGCAGGTAGCTCCCGTTACTCAAGCAAACAACAACACTCTCCTCACTATATACCGAATTTCTCTCCCTCAGACCACAATCAGACAAAATGGCCGACGTGGAAATGGACGTTGATGTCGAGGCGGGCTCTCCCCCTCCCCCCGCGCGAAACGAATCCGACATGCAAACACACACCAAAGCCACAGCCGTCCGCTCCATCGAAGGCTGGATCATCGTCGTAACAAACGTCCACGAAGAAGCAGACGAGGAAGCCCTACAAGATCTTTTCGGAGAGTACGGCGAGATCAAGAACATGCACCTGAACCTCGACCGAAGAAGCGGTTACGTAAAGGTAAGCGCGAAAACACATTGAACATGGCAGGATGGATTGCTGATACAGTGGGTTGCTTAGGGATACGCGCTTATTGAGTACACGACACTGGAGGAGGCCCGCGCTGCTATTGATGGTGCGCATAACCAGAAGCTGCTCGACCAGACGATCTCGGTGGACTTTGCGTTCGTGCGACCTCCGCCAGGCAAACCTGGGCGTGGACGAGGCGCTGGTGGACGGAACAGAGGACGAAGCAGGAGTCGTAGCCCCGAGGGCAAGGATCGTGAGGAGCGCGATTGAGCGAGACGAGTCGAAAATCATGGGATGGACAATAGTACTGGATGAGAAAACGCAGAGACTTGATACATGCGCAACCGCCGACGTGCATGGCCAGAGCACGTTGGCAGTGTAATTTTGATACATGAGGTATGTCCATTTTCTCAACCGCAGATGAAGTCTTGGCCTAACACGTATACAAGAACAGAATGAGAATAACACTGGGACACGACCCTTGGCCTTGGACTTGTCAAGGGATTCAATGGCCTCTTTGAACAAAAACTAGCACTTCATGAACCCATACTTAATGTGACGTGCAAATACAACTTCTCTGATGGGCGCCGTGACTTTGGTAGGGGACGCTTGGACAGTGATCTGATGCGGACTTAGGGACAGTTTACAATCGGACGACAGAAGCTTCACAAATGTGCGACAACATTTTCTTAGAAATCTGCTCACGGTATCTCGACGCCTAGACTGGAAGAATAGCTGGTACCATCTCGATTCTCTTCCATCGTCGGATTCCTTACGAATCATGCTCCCCCGTTATCTCTTCAAAACACCCAAGTAAATGATTCCTTCACATTGAACCTCGTCGATTGCCTACACGATTAGCGCACGTCCCCAATTACGTCAAAGGAACTTACCTGATATCCGTACTCGACGCTCCAATCAGCACTTTGAAAGCGCCCTCCTCAGCGATCCATCCAGGAACAGTCTCGTCATAATACCCGACAGCGTACTTATCCAACTTGATGGTGATATGCCTTGTCTCCTCAGCTTCAAGGAACACCTTCTCAAACGCCACAAGTTCCTTTTCAGGTCGTGGCAATCGACTCTTCTCATCGTGGACGTAGAGCTGCACGATTTCTGCACCAGCGCGGGCCCCGATGTTGGAGATGGCGAGGGTGATCTTGATCTCGCCATCAGGAGTCAGGGTTTTCGTTGAGATCTCGGGCCGGCCGTATTCGAAGGTTGTGTAGGAGAGGCCATGGCCGAAGGGGAAGAGCGGCTCGATCTTGGCATGGTCGTAGTGTCGGTATCCGATGTAGAGGCCTTCGCCGTATAGTACTTTGTGGTTCTCGCCGGGCCATGTGTGCCACGCTGGGGTATGCTCGATGCGCTTGGGGAACGTACTCTGTTCCGGGTCAGCGGGGAATAAACTACGGGTCAAGATCACTCACTGGGAGCTTGCCACTCGGGTTCTCAATACCGAAGAGGACATCCGCCAGAGCATTGCCCGCTTCTTGCCCTTGGTACCATCCCTGAAGAATCACAGGCACTCGATCGACCCATGGCATATGCACCGGGCTACCAGATTGGTTGATGACAACGGTCTTTGGGTTAGCCTTGACGACAGCTTCGATAAGCCTGTCCTGGTTTCCATCGGCAGGAAGATCCAATGTCTGACGATCATACCCCTCAGACTCCCACTCAGCATCAACTCCAACAATAACAACAGCGACATCTGCGTCACGAGCTGTCTGGACCGCTTGCTGGATATAATCCACCTGATCTTGCTCCTTATATCCGATGCGACAACCGCCGTATTTGTGCGTAATGCCGAACTGCTTCTGCTTCGAAATGGGACGCAGTTCATTCGTCATCTCCACGCGAAGCTCAACAGCTTTGTCGGCTTCCATATCGACATCAACGAGGTAGTCGATCGACCCATCAAACATCGCCTCGCCTTCTTCGGTCCAGTCCCATAGATCGAGAACCAACTTGTCATTTATGAAGAGCTTTCCGGGTCCAACGCTCATGAAGCTGATGGTGTGTTTTCCTGTTGTCCTCGGCATGAGATACGTCGTGGCCACGGCAGACCATTCAGGACCGACTTCGCTCAGGGGTGCTGAGTCCCAGAGGAAGAGATCTGTGTTCGTTCGGCGTTGCTTCACTACTGGGTTGCCCTCAAACTTGTCACCCGCATACCAGTCGATGTGAACCCCTGGCTTGCCCGACTGTTCCGTGCAGTACTCAGATGCGACGGGAAGCCACTTGTGGATATGACAACCTTGGGCGAACGAGACTTTCTGCTTGGATACCTTTCGGATGCTGTCAAGTGGAATGGTGTTGTAGTACGGGTTCAGACTTGCACTTCCACCACCACCCGCAATATGTCGATTCGCGTTCGGTCCAATAACAGCGACCTTGGTAGATTTGGGACACAAAGGAAGGATGCCACCGTCGTTCTTGAGAAGCGTGAGACCTTCATGGCCAGCAATTCGGATGAGTTCCCTGGTTTCCTCGCGGTCATCTTCCCGCTCGGGCGCCTCGGGCGACATATCACCTCCCTTGAGTCGTTCTACGAGCGTAAGTACGTTCTCAGCTGCTTGGTTAATGTCCTCGATGGAAATGCGACCCTCATTGACGGCTGTGACGAGCTTGTCCAGACGCCATTTTGAGGAGTAGGGGAATTCGATATCGCATCCTGCTTCCACGGACTCGATTGATGAGTTGATGCCTCCCCAGTCGGAAACCACGGTTCTGCGACAAGTCAGTGTTGTTCCACGGTATAGGATGCTTCGATTTACCCCTCGTATCCCCACTCTCCTCGGAGGATGTCTTTCAATGTGTGCTTGTTCAGATCAGCGTGGACGCCGTTGATGAGGTTGTACGAAGTCATGACAGCCCAGGGGTTAGCCTCTCGAACAGCAATCTCAAATGGTTTCAGGTAAATTTCTCGAAGAGGACGTTCAGTGATGAGCGAATCTATCGTCAACCTGTTGGTCTCTTGCTCATTTCCAACAAAATCTATGGCCATGTCAGCACACTCGCCCCAAATTATGCCATTAATGGTGTTTACGCTTGATGGTCGCCGCAACGCCTCTGTCTTGAAGACCCTTGATGTACTGTGCAGCCAATTTTCCAGTGAGAAAGGGGTCTTCGGAGAAAGACTCGAAGTTTCGACCGCCGAGAGGATGGCGGTGCATGCAGACTGTTGGAGCGAGAAGCATTTCTGCTGATCGAGCTCGAACTTCGAGCGCTAGATGCTGTCCGACTTGGTAGAGAAGATCTTTGTTCCATGTTGCTGCGAGTGAGATACCACAGGGGAACAATGCGGCCTACATATTCTGTTTCAGTTATGTTTGTGATGTTGGAGGAATATCACTGACCTTGGTGCCGCCAACAAAGATACCACCGCGAGCGCCATTGGGACCATCAGTTGTCTTGATTGAAGGGATTCCCTTCTCAGGAATAGCTTTTGTTCTCCAAAAGTCTGCGGCTGTGAGGAGTGAGACCTAGAAGGGTTAGTGTATGACCACTCAAAGAACCAACAACTCATGCCTTTTCCACCAGCGTCAGCCTTGCCAGCTTCTCTCTTGCTGCAGAGCGAGTATCTCTCAGATGCTGAATCTTTTGCTGGGGACTACATGGAGGAGAGTACTCCGTATCGGGAGTAGAAGGGGTGTTTGAGTCGTTCATTGTGCTACCACAAATGTCAGAATCGTCACGTATGGTGTTGTCTTGCTACGCCGTGCTTCACGTCTGATATACAAAGTTGAACAAAGACAGCACAGGCAAGTGGAACCGAGGTACGAAAAGAAGAGTGTGTATCAACGAGAACCCAAAACGTGATAGCAGCCTCCCTTATACCATCCCATCTGCAAGCAACGTATGCGAGCGGCACATAAGGTCATCTGCAGCCAAGTAACATGAGGCGAACGGGATAAGCAAAAAAGCACAATCGGTTGACTTAAGCTCGCGATCGCAGGGAACAAGGATTCAATGTGCATCCGTCGAGATAGGCATCCGCTCACTAATAAGCAGTAGCAGAGATAGCCCCGCAGCAGGGTTGACCTCTGTATTTAGACGGACCGGCTGAACAGGCCGGTGAATAACCCCAATAGGGAACTTTGGTTTGATTTCAGAGATGAGAAGACGGGGGAGACTGGATGCCGGTATATACGGACCGTGAGAGCGGAAGACGACACCGGTGCTTCCGGGAGAAGAGAGATAAGAAGAGAAAACACGTGGTGCGATGAATAATATATTAGAAGTGATCAAAGTTCACATGTTTTATGCAAAGTGACATGATGTTGTGAATCGTCTTATCTTTATAATCTCAGCTGAGAGGGACATTTCTCCTTACGATTCTCATGTATGATGATGGGCTTAGAGGAGCGAACCCGACAGCCTGGGACATAGCACTTGTGGACGAATCGGGAAATACGGGTCTGCGGCCCGTTATTCCCAACGTCGGTCGGAGCGCACCGCCGGGGAACTCGGAAAGCCAGCTAAGTCCTTCCGTTATGGTATTTAAAGAAAAAGAAAATATGAATTTTACGCATGTAATGGAAGGCAAGGGTGCTTTTTTCGTTGCAGTTGCCGCATGTGGAAGTTTCGGCACTTGGGGAGGATATCGGGCCTTGGCTTAAAAGAGGATGATGATGGGGTTTGAGAGATAATTCCGGGCTGCTGAATGGGGGATTTTGGTACGAGAGCCGGTAAAAGTGCCGATGCAGGCGGAAGCAGATCATTGAGTTTAGATTGTTATAGTGTATAGTTTGTTTATTGACGTTGAAGGTGTTGGAATGTTTACGTGCCATATGGAGGTAAACTAACTCCTACTGTCAACAACACCAATTGCCTACATATCGATGACTTGTCTTTCAAATGACATGCTTCATTTATAATGTTTACTCTCATGTTTGCGTCCCAATTCAGTAATGTTTCAGATATTCCGGCTCGTCTAATGGATCCCCATGCTCCGTGGTGCTCCGGCTAAGAGGGGCCGGCTCGGCGCCCAAGGCTATCGGAAGCATCCGCTTACACGCGCCGACATCCGCACATGTTGGACAACAATTGACACTCGTAAACTAAACCAATCTCACAACATCAAAGAACAATCTGATACTCAAGACTAGTGACTCCTATATCCGCGCATATCACAGCATGCTTCGCTCAAGGTCAAACTCAGAGTACTCCCTGCAAGACCTGTCTAATCGTCCACCATCCCGTCGCCCTTCTCAGACGTCGGATGGAAACAACTCAGATACAAGGCCCCGAAACAGCAACACCTCCGCGCGTGGAGATGTCTCCGCTGCGCCGCAGAAGGAGGAGGAGAAGAAGAAGAGGTCAAGACTGGGGAGGTTCTGGCAGGAGTATGTGAGCTGTGAGGTTGACTTTTCGGCGTCGAGGGATCATCTAGGTATGTGCACCGAAGGAACTGAGATGAGATTGGAGGAAGATCTTTGACGGGCATGAGGGAAGGGGTCTCGTGATGTGGGTTTGAGAGATGGGAATGCATATAGGTGTGGTTCGGTTCGTGGGGTTGTGTTGTGGCTTCCGATATGCACTGACAGAGGGGATGGGATATAGCTGAGGGTTGTAACAGTACTGACGTGGGGTTATAGCCAACGAGAGAACGTTTTTGGGTTATCTTCGTACATCAGTCGCAATGTCAATGGTTGGAACGTTGGTTGCGCAGCTGTTTTCACTGCAGCATGAGGGTCAACATCAGGCATTTGGATACTTCGTCACGGGGAAGCCTTTGGCGATGACTTGTTATTCTTTCTCGATTGGGACGATAATTCTCGGTGCTGTTCGGACTTGGAGACATCAGCGGACTATGATGAGAGGAAAGGCGTTGGTTGGAGGGTTTGAGCTTCACCTTTTGGGGTTATGCAGCATGTTGGTATGTATCACTGAGGGGTTGGTGATGTGTGACTAACTTGTTTAGCTTCTTCTGGTCTTCTTTTCTTTTCTTCTTACAATTGATGTTGTCAAAGACAAGGAGCCTGAACCTACTGCAACTCCTTAGTCGACGACCTCATGCCCATGGACGGAGTGCGCAGGAGAAGCGGGGAAAACAATGCATACATTCACAAACTGCTTCCATTAAAGTCTAGGTACACACAAACAAGCCTACAGGTAAGTCCTTCCCACCTCATCCTCATACACTCTTGCTCTTGACTTTTTTCTTCTTGTTGGTTCGCTTCTTGAGGTTCTTGTGAATGCGAGCCCTGTCCTCACGCCTATAAAGTGTTAGCCCAATACTAACAGAAGAATAGATAATACACACCTGGCTCGCCTAGGGGCATTTTGGTACTGAATGATCGCTTCCTTATGGCTGTCTGCGCTATCGCTGGCTACATGCGAAGCATCGGATAGAAGCAAATCAGACACGTACTTTGAGTCGACGGACATTCTGTCTACATCTTCAATGTCTGGATCCGTCGTTGTTGGTTGAAGGTTTGTCGCCTTGGGGCACTGTGTAGGCTGGAGTACAGGAGTACTTGGTACCTTTCGATCAAGAGTTTGTGGGGTGTTGACAACATCCCAGCTTGAGGCTTCTGGTGACAGAGATATGTCCTCAGGCTCGGATGTCTGTCTCCCTTGAGACAGGATCGCACCGAGCCTTATCAACCTAGCTTCGAGGCTCTCGCCGCACTGAAGATAGACATCTATTGGTGCCACGACTGAGGGTGAAGAGGAGGGACTGGGTATAGGAAGGGTACATCCATGTCCTGGGTTGGGATCATGGCAGTCTTCGATCTTTTGACTCTCAAGAGGAGCGAGGGTGTTCCTTGAAGGATCGAGATTGTCCCTGCTCATGGCCATTAGTCTCATCCAACAAACAAGGCTGGCGACATACCGCTTATAAGCACTCTCCTCAAGAGAAATACTGCTATCCCGTCTCGGCACATTGTTGAGTCTCTCAGTAGACTCACAAGAGCCACCAACGCCAGACAAGAGATGCATGGTAACTGATGCAACAGAGTAAGAAAACCGTTTGCAAAGGACGCATATCCTGGGGGCCAGCTGACTAGTTATAGGGCTTCCAATAACAGCCAAGCACAAAGGCTCCTCCCGTTACCGACAGAGGGGAACCAGACCCGACCATCTGGGACTCGAGTGAAGTCATGGATGGTCCCAACAGGATGGGATCCGTCCATGCACCGGAATCACATCCGCCGACCGGGGGAGATTATGGCAGCCGGGCTAGAAGCGAACCCGCGAGGTTGGTTCACAGGAGGCCTGACGCTACTGTGGGTGAGGAGGAGGCTTGAAACCTCAATTCTTGGCTGACGATCTTACGGATTCATCTAATCTTGGACAATCTGGTATTTAATCCGAAGAGACTCAAATAACGTGAAGCGGTGAGACGGAGGAATTGACCTTGTTAAGCAGCTTCAATAAGAAAACGGTCTGCATCGTGAGAGTGAGAGATATTATTTGGGGGCCAAGTTCATGTATCTGTCACCTTCCTCGTACAGCCTGTAGAACCGACCTGTCGGTAAAAGGGGTTCTCTACCGCCAGCCTGGTAGGGCGCAACCACACCAATTGGAGGATATGTGACGTTATTGGTTGTGCTGTGTGTTGGTTGGCAACACCGCTGTTTCAGCATCACATGTGGAGAGAGAGTCTGTGGGCAAAAGGACCTTGAAATAACAATTCATGTTTGCTTTTTTGGCAGTTGGAGTCAGGTGTTGGTGTGATATAAGTTTGTATGATTCATGTTGAGGGGAGTTTGTGTGATTGACGTGCAGCAGTCTTGGTCTTGGCTTATATGGCCTGACGGGATATGAAGATACAATTCACAATGAACAGACTCCCTATGCTTATTCTCTGACAGTAAACTCATTCAATTGAACTCAATTATCCATTCTAAATCAGTCTTGAACAATACTCTCTCTTCTCTCTATCTTGCAACTTCACTGTCTGTCCCTTGCAACCCCAGCTGCATCATCCCTGCTCCTCGGTTGGGGGCCTCAAAGTTAATCAACCATCCCCGGCCCTCGACAGCTGAAACCTCCAGCCGATCATCAACCTACTCCCTAATATCTGATGAGTTCAAACCTTTAGACTTGCAGTACTCATCAATGTCCGCATAAGCATTGGCAGTATTCATAAGATACCATCGCATGTCATCGACCATTGGCAGGGGGGGAGCCGCTATTCTTGTATCCTTCACACATCTCTTGCTGAAGTTGTAGTCATACACCTGCAAAAAAAACGTTCAATTTACACGATGAAGAAGCTGGGGGAGAAGTCGCAACGTACCGTGAACAGAAATCTGAGCTCCCTTAATTTTTTGCCCAAGTTGCTCTTTTCCGGTTTAATGAGGGCGTTCGAACAAGCAAGCTTTGGGGCATCAAGGGCCCCCAATGCTTTTTTGCATTTTTCAACAACCTAACACCATATTATTATTTACCACTGCCATCTCTGGCAAAAGCGATTCTTCTCACCTTGGGAAAATAATGCACGAGATCATAACATGAATCCCTGACCTATGATTATTAGCAACCGTTTCTAAACCTGTCAAGGAGGGCATCGTCTTACCATAGGACCCTCAAACGTAAGGAGTCTATTTGATGCTTCCTCTGTGACCTCTTGTACGACCACTACCCGATTGTTGAGCTGTTCTTGGTGTTGAGCCCTTGGTCGTGTAGTTTCAAGTATGAGATCTTCACATGCTGCGGTGATGTCTCGTTGGGTGTCGAGCCATGCTTCCCTCGCTTTCTTTTCTTCGGCTGTTGGCACTTTCGCTTCCCAGGGAGGCTCACTATATTTGCCGCATGCGATTGGTACGACGAGGGTGAGGATGGGTAGAACGTGGGCGAGCTTCATGGTGAGGGAGTGTGGCTGGACATGTGAGCTCTATCTTTATGCTGGAGGATGGACCTGGATGGACTTTTTATAGCAGGCAAGACTGGCTTCTGAGATTCACATTCACGTGCACAATGGCGAAATAATGACACTTGAGAAGTGGTATGTTGATTCATCACCCCTCTCGTTGGCGTGTCGTACGCCTCAGAGACTCCCGTTCGTGGAGGGAGCCGTCGTCAACCATGGTATCAAACGCGTGATAGACTTCAGCCCTCGACCAAAAGCAACGCCACAGGCAACATCCCCGACGAAGTGATGGGTCATGAAGGCTAAGAAGTCAACTTAGCAGCTGGCGTCAAGAGACAGGCGAAGGTTGAATGTGCTATTGGTCTTCCTTTGACTGGATGTCACCAAAGCAAAGAGCAAAAACAGCATGTAGTACACAGATCAATACAGCATTCGCTAAAAGTCAATCACATCCCATGTACGAACACAATCTCTTCGCTATTGGTAGCTAACCCTCCCATCAACGCCAACAGGAATGCCCAGAGCAAAGCAAACGCTAAAAAAGAAAATGCCCATAAATACAATCTGATTTTAGAGATGCAAGAAAAACCAGCCGCTAGTATAGTAACATCTCATAGCTCGTCCCGAAGCACGTTCAGGTTAGGCAGCCGGATCGACCACCACCTAGGACCGACAGGAAGACCGACCCAAACTCTATAAAGACGCTGAACTTCCGACGTAAAAACATGCCACCTGTTATTGTTAGACTTTGCGTACATGGTTTGGCGGGAGAGAGGTATAAACTTACAGTGCCTTGGGCGTGCGCACCCATCCTCTGAGGATGATCTTGATAGCAGCCTTGAATTGGGCAAGCTCGAACGCAATGTGAGCCACCGTGGAATCGTCCTTAGGACCCCTCTGTCGCAGCTCAATAAACTCCCTCACAGCGTCATCCATCTGAGGGTTCTTCTCAGCCTCCTCCTCAAACTTCTTGTTAAGCTTATCGTTCTTGTTGAGATCCTCAAGGCCCTCCTGCTCCTTCTCTGCGAGGACCTTTTCCTCCATCATCTGGCGGAACTGCCCAATGTTATGGAGAGAACTGCTGATACGAGCGTAGGTGTTGAAGAGAGCGACCAGCTCGGTGCGCTGGAGGTAAGGAACGTCGTCACTGTTGTTATCGAGCTCGAAAAGAATCTTGAGAGCGGTGCCGTAGCCAGCGGTTTGGAGCTTGCCCCAGAGACGGCACTTGTCACAGCCAACACAGTCCATGAGGCGGCTGACGTTGCGGAAACGGTTGCGGAAGTCCTCCTTCAGAGATGGCCCTTCACCGTTGACAAACATCAGGCTCTCGTCGAAAATTTGAGGGACACTGGCAGCCTTCTCGGTGACCTCAAGGACCTTGGCGCGAGTGGCAGCATCCTCAGAAGTGTCTCCCATACAGAACCTATAGTCCTTCTTCTGGAGATAAGGGCCAACCTTGGCGATAGCACGGGTCATGAGCGCATAATTGAAGTAGACGTTTCCAATGCGCTCAGGGAATTTATGCAGACGGTGTTCGTAGCAGGACAGGTTAGGGCTCCACTCGCCAGTAGTCTGGTTCAGAAAGTTCCAGCAGAGATGAGTGCTGATACTGGCGTGCATACCGGACATAACACGGTAGAACACACGCTTCTCAAGACACTCATCGTCAACCTCGAAGCCAGTGTTTGCGACAAACGGAGTGTTGGGGTTCTCCTGACGGCGCTCCTCAAGCTGAGCTTGGCGACCCGCTGCATCAAGGATCTGCTTGAAATCTTGGGCAGCAGGACCGCGGTTCCATCCAGACTGGCCGAGATCGGCAGACTTGGGGAAAGAGCTCTTCTGGAAACAATTCTCTCTGTAGATGGCGTCCCAGACCTGCTTGGCCCCATCGCCCGCATAACCAGTGAATCGTTCCGGGTTTCGAACCAAGCTCACGTAATCGCCCTTTGAGCTCGCGCTCTCGTCTTCAGGAACACAGTAATCTCGCTCGTCGCACTCATCATCGTACTCGAAGACACAGCTCTCGCCCACATTCTCGCCAAGACTGCCTCCAAGAGGTCGCTGAGGATGCTGGCGCTGTGCCTTCTTCCCCGGATGCTTAGCACGAGGACCCTCGAGTTTACCGAGTTCATGTGCACGCCAGATCTCCGGGATATCCTCCTCGTTGTCCAGCGTTTCGACCGCGCATCCAATGTTTCCGCACATGCCATTTTCGTCGTTCCAGAAGGGACATTTCTTGTGGAAGAGGTTTACTCGGTAGTGCGAGAAGAAGTCGGTATTGTGGGTAAGGTCGTCGACGGCGGGTTTGGTCAGGGTGTTGAGTTTATCGAGAGTCGCATACGAAGCGCAGGCATCGCCAACGATTGACTTGGGTGAGATCTAGAAACGTGTTAACGGTGACGTGCGCAGTGGCGTGAGAGGCGACAACGTACATGACATTCATCACTAGAGCTCTCGCAAGAACCAGGTGCAGCCCAGAGGGCAAACACAGAAAGATAGAATAGTCTGCTTGCAGACTTCATTGTCGCTGAAGAAGCTCAAGCGACGAGCCGGCGCGTAGATGTCAAGATTGTGTGTAACGAAAGATAAAGTATGACAGAGCCTTGATGCTACAATCGCCAACGAGTGAAGGGCGATAGTAAAAGAGTAATATGATGCAAGAAAGAAGAAAGAAAAATGTCCCGTCTTCAAAGCCGTTTTGATGTAAAGAAGAAGCGACGTATGAAAGTAAGCCAGCGGCAGGTGAAATAGACTAAAGTGGGTGGACGGCTTCGGCGGGCAGCGATGGACACTTTTCCTAAAGGGGAATGATGCGACTGTGTCGAACGGTACTTGTAATTCAATAGAACAAGTGACGTTGCGAGTAAACTCAGACAAAGAATGAAGTCATGGGCTGAGAAGCAACTTGAAGTACTTGAGACGGAGAGTTTATAAATAACTTGCTCGTGTGCTACGTACGGACATATTGAAAGATGACACGCTGGCTGTTGATGTAGGTACCAACCTACATGCAGAAATGCTCCGACTTCCGTGAGGCGAAGTAGAAATGATCTAGAATTCTACCGAATTGTCTCTTCTAACGGAATCTTTCAAGTCTACAGGCCCAGATAGTTTTAACAAACCTCTGCATTTACGACTAATCAGGGAGGATGATCCTGACAAGAATTGAAGCAGTATAGCAGCAACAACAAAGGCACAATACTCTGCCCTGGACCTCAATTGTATGCATAATCTTAGTGTAACGGTGTAAGTGAAATCTGTCCAAAACCACCAATTACCAAGCATGTCGCCGATCTGAGCTGATTTGAAAGCATCCTAGCGGATTTAGGACAGCTTCGGACCAAAAACATCAGACGATCTGCCGGGCGGTGGCTTCTGATCAGCTCACCTCACGGAGGATTATCGTATTCCAGTGAATATTTCCAAATAGCATAATTCGAGAGTCACTCAACATTCCCCATCCAACCAAGACCCTCGTATGACATCCTCCCTTATTTTTCCCACTCGCTGTTTCACAATTGTGGCGCATTCACACCCATGGCTCTGGAAATCAGCCATGATTCACGGATCCTCGACCGAAACGCCACAATTCAACAATGAGGCCATTCCTCCACGGACCTTCATATGTACTGTAAATCGATCATTTTGTTTACCTCTTATTATGCGATGCTGTATCATCCGTCTCCATCTACTTCTGCACCCAGCCTCCATCACAAAGCCCATTTTTTGTCCCATCATGCGCTTGTAGAAGGGGTATCACTGAGCAAATCCTTCTTCTTCCCCCTCCTCCAAAAAAATGTAGCCCCAAATCAGAGACATTCAACAAATAAAACACGTTTAGAAACAACAACCAGCAAACCACTTGTCGAAGTGCCCAACCAAGCCCAAACACCGACGCGCGACGCGTTTCTGGATCGTTCCCAGATCCAACTCCGTATTATAACGTCCCCCCAATGTCTTGGTCGTTAGGGTATGGCGGATCCAATTCTCGACTCCCATCATCCGTAGCCCATCCACTTCGTCATGCAAATTCCCCCATTCCCCTGCCGCTCGGACAACAACTCAGTGTCCATGCGTCATACACAGACATCGAAACCAGTAGACTGGTATATCGCCTCCTTTACATCTCGACAGGGAATCGCATATCATAGCAAGGGTATAACAAGCCCAAGGCCTGCTACCGACTGAATGAACGGGGACGTTGCGAACGCGATGAACCAATGAGTCTCTTTTTGCTTCTCTCTCTTTATATCTCAACGTGAACGTGCAAACCGTAAAATCGTGAGCCGACGTGGAAACCTCCGTCTGAGCTTGAGTATGGCACCGACAAAAGGGTGCTGTGCAGTAAATATGTATGGTACATTGGGGAAAATCTGAGTCGTGCGTCTAGCAATTACTGAGGGGGTTGGAAGTTCAGTGGTCGCCTAAATTCACGTTAGCCATCGGGAGACATGAAGGGTTGATCCCAGCCTTGGGATTGCCATGACAACATACTTGAACAGGAGGATGTGCGGTTCTGGCTCGTGGACCTCGTAGTGTTCCCATCCTAGACTCTTCACGGTTGTTAGTCCTGATTGCTTGCAATCTCGTCACCCCCGCCAACGATGGAGGCACGTGTTGGCAAGGGCGTGAAGTCGTACCTGAGTAATGCCAAGAGCTCGCCATTCCTCCTCCCACAAGAGCTTGAGAGTGCCCTTGGAGGTATCGTGGTAGTCTTTGGGAATAGCCTTGAGCATGGCCTTGGGGAGCTGAACATGACGGTATTCATATTCGCTGTCCGAGTATCGTGCAGAGTAGTGGATCGAGTCGATGAACTCTTCTACGCGAGCGCGCTCCGAGTCTGACAGAGGTCGGGGCGTCTTATTTCGGCGAGCGGTATCGATGTCGAAAGGCATTTTGGCGGTTGTTTTGTTGGTTGATGAGGGGGTAGAGAGCTCGAGGGTGCGGGGAGGGGCACAAGAGCTTCGGCCGATCGATTGGTGAAGTGCGGGTCAAAAAACAGAGATCCGCGATTTTCCCCAATGGCTCACAAGGTGAATGCTGGGTCGACTGTATTTGTTGAGCCTTGAACCAGACCGAGTGAATCTGGATCTCTGCGAAATGTTTTGAGAACGGATGTCACGCGAGATCGGCGGGAAGGTAGAATCTTGCAGCGCGAGGCTGGGTTTCTCGGAGGCGGTCAAAGATCTTCCGGGGTAGAAACTTGGATGGAGACGGGGGGAGGGTCCTCTTGTAGAAACCCGGTTTGGGGGGGAGCCTCGGTCGCTTGAAGGAGGAAAACAGAACGAAGCCGCGCTCTGGAAGCACGAAAAAGTTTTGGTCAACGTGAAAAAGAACCGTGGAAGAAAATCAGAATTGACTCTTTTGACGAAAGAGTCAATCGAGATGGAAGAGAATCAGTAAATCCTTGCGGGTAGAAGTGAAAGAGGAAGAAGGTGCAGATGGGAAGAAAGAGGGTGAGGAGGAGAGAAAATAAGGAAAGATTTTGGTGATGGTGTTGAGAAGGTGAACCTGAAATAGAAGGCAATGGATGGCATGGGATAGCACCAACGGCGTTCACTCTCGTAGGCGGGAAGGAACCTTGCTTTGATTTGATTTGGTGGGTGCAGGTGGTTACGCTTCAGTGGCATCCAGTGGCCAGGGAGTGGTGAAGAGGGGTGCATTGGCTTTGTGTGGCTTGAAGAAAGTAAACAAACCATTTACCTCCCCAAGCAACACCAAAAAAAATCCCCCTCCTTTTGCTTCCCTTCACGAATAACGAACCCTCAAGTTAGGCCTCAACCTCAAGCATGATACCTATTCAGGCAATGAGTGGCTTCTGTCTAATCATGTTGTTTCTCCTAGTCCAAGCATAGCCTCCACAATGTCTCTCATGTTGCTTCCCTTGAACAGTGTTTTTGCAGGTTGGAGATAATCGACCAGTCATGGCTTTTGTTTACATGAAACCTCGTCCTTTTTACATCAAATCTACCCCTCCAATTCAAATGATCGACGTCGTTTATTACTCAATCTCACTGACAAGGGTTCTCTATCCAGGGGGCCTAGCTACGACCGTTGAAGTTGGGGGTCGTGAATACCAAGCCCACGCGTTTCCGGGACTTTCCCATTGCCGTTGCCAGCCTCAATCACATGAATCTGAGAAGGGGTCCGTGCGTTAGCTGCTTCTGAAAGCCAATGCATCTTGTGAAGCTATCCAACCCCAGTGGTGCAGTCTACAAGACACTAATGCAGATAGCAAAGATGATAGTGAAATAGTCTCAACTGGCATTTTTTCCTCTCCCTACAAGCTGAAAAGCCATTAAACTCCCGCACGTGGCACCAACACATGTCTCATTCTCATCCCTCAAGTCCTCTTCTGTCCAGTGTCAGAGCTAGCACTCATATCATATTGCAATAATGGTCTCATCTCACATTCCACCTGGTTCAGCTGGTGTATCCTCTTCTCAGCTCAAGACCCTCCCTTGCTTGCCTTTTCAAGAGCCGAATGTCACGTCATGTCAATATGCACGATGTCACATTGTACTGCGACTTCTCCGGACATCCGGTCTTGTTTTGCGTCGCTTGCTTAGAATCCGTAGACACCCGATTCGCATCACACACATAGTTGCTTTTTCTCGATTGGGCCAGTAAAGCTCCATGTCTCGAATTGATCCTCGGTAGCCTGGAGCAACCCGAAACCTCATGACCCCAATCTTCTAGAATGATAACCAAGTTCAAGACATCCCGAGGCAATCCGCCCGTTTCACGGGCCATTCGATCCGGCAGACTGTTGTAACCATGACTCCGTTTGTTCTGACGTCGTTTTCTGTTGATTCTCTTGATATAATAACGTATGACTTTTGTAAACTGCAATCGGTGATGACATGGAACCGGCTTTGTCATGACTTGAGAAAAGAAGAACGCTTGGAAGGTCCTGAGCCCCGGCCAGTCTCCTGCAGCGCAACATGATGCACGGCATTTCCAATCTTGACCTTGATGCCAGCAACGCTAATCTCCCATTTCCCAATGTCACCAAACTTGGGTTGTCTGAACAATCGCAGTGTCTTAAGTGACATCTCATCGGCTGGTAGGTGAAATGTCCAGCCAATGGATATATGGAACGCATCTCCCACTGGCACCTTGGCTTTACCTTGGTACAGCGGTGGCTGTCCGTATTGTGTTGCAACCGTGTTACTCTTCGTCAACAGTGAAGTGAGCTCTGGGTTCAAAGGCTTGACTCCATCCTTACTGTTGGTAGGAGACCTGGGACCACTGGCGACACGAAGGATGAGAAACGTGCGATCAGAATCTGGTGATCTGTACCATGCGAGCCCTTGTGGTCGAACAACAAAGGGAGCGATGCCACTATTGTCGAGGGTTTCTGTGATCTTGTCCAAGAACTCGTCTTTGTTCCCTGTAGTAAGGGATAGCGGCCGAGACAGACTGATGTGAAGGGGTAGGGGTGATCCCAGGTCGCTTGTCAGGAAGTTATGAAGCTTGATCTCACTCGACACTTCCTTCTCGATGTCAGCCATGAGGCTCGTCAACAAGCCATGCTGTTTTGTTGAGGGATGCCCTAAAGCAAGTCAGCATTGTGTGGATTGAAGTTGAGATGACATCAGAAACTCACATTCTATGTAAACATGACTGGGCCAGTTACCAACTACATGAGGAACTTGGCGCTTCCTCCCATGGTGCAGACTCGGATCATCAACGACACTCTGTCGAACAGTAGAGGCATACAGATCATGAAAGGTATCGGGCAACGGTGGCATAGACGAAGCGTCCGCATCTTTGCTCACGGAGCGAGTATCTCCATCTGTACTCCGGGAGGAGTGGGTCGCGATGCCGTCAACTCCCTTACGGCGCTTGACATGGTGGGAATCGGAACCGGAGCTCTCGTCGTCGGACTCTGAGGAGGAATAATCGACGAGGGCCATTGATTCAAACCCGGTAGACCGTGTCGGAGGTTTATGTACGTCATACAGACGTAATCTCTTGGTGTTTTCTTTATCTCCAGATTGAGAGCGGATAATCGGCCTTTCGTGGGTTGTCTAAATTGTGTTTGGTCTTTTTACGCGGCAATTATTCCCGGTGAGTGGGGCGAGGTGAACGGGTGACGACGATGGGGTTTGATGGCGTCGTTCACCTTGACTTCAGACCCGTTTAACGATGATGACCCAATATCTATGGTACGGTACTTTCTGGTTCAATTGTCTGCCGTGCCTGAGTTATTTTGGCAATGATGCCACGGAAAGATCCGATGTCCGGGATGCCGGGTATCTACATTTGCTGCTGATCCGCGTATCGACGTAGGGTAGCAATGGGACGTCATGGCAGATAAAATGCGTCAGTTCTGGGGCCAAGCAAGCAGAGTTTCTTGGCCGAGATATCCAGACAACAGACGATCTGGTAAGGTGTCATCGAAAAGGTACAGACCTTGAGGCTAAAAATGTGAAGCTGAGGGTGTAGAGCAGATGCAACTCTCCTGGCGTGGAATTGGTAGTGCCCGTTGAACTCGCAAGGATGAATTCACTGTCTACCTTATATAAGGTCTGCGATAAGAATGTCAAAGCTGCGGCTATTAACAATATTTCGGATGATGATTATGCATTTCTATGAACCCCCCTTCAATTGTAGATGTCGGCATTGAACTGATCAATGCGATACAGCAAAGAGGCAGCGGTCTGTGATATCTTCCATTGCTGAACCGGACTCGTCGTCTCCACAGGCCTGATCGAGGTGGCCTATGCGTCGAGTCGGGGTCCGCCAGCTGTCATCCGTTACTTTAGCCTTTGAAACACCAACGGCAAGCCGTTCCATTGGAGAGGGGAACATTAATCACCTGTCGGGCTAAAAAGTCCCTACAAGCAGTAGCGAGCTCGTTAGGCGAAGACCCTTTTAGACAAGGTTTGCATGCAGTGACCGAGATGCTGGTTACGGTTTTTGATGCATCAGGTGGCTGATCAAATGGCGAGGTTCCCTTGTACATGCATTGACTGTTCAACTGCTCACTGCTGGCATTCCATCATTTCTTCTTCTTCATGCTATACCTACGTCCACTCCACTGCTAAGCCCTTTAGTCTATCTTTGGTTTCTTGATGGGACGCGCGTTGAGGCTTCAAAACCTCGTGTAGCTGACGTCGTCTCAAACCATTACTTCCGAGAGTGCCGCGATTGGGAGAGGAAAGTTGAGGAAGGCCGATCGACCGGGCCTTGTGTGATTGACATTTGACATTTGACAATGACAATGACAATGACATTGACAATGACATTGACGTGTGGACCGAATTGAGTGTGACTACTCTGGGGTGCCTTTGGGCCCCCTCCTCCATGTTTTCTGGCTTCTACTGCCCAAGATGGAAACAGGAGATGAACGGTTTTACCTGGAAAGTCCCTGGTCCGTTTGAAGAGGCGTCAATAGCGTTGAGCCAGAAAGCGGATGGAGCGGCTGAAGTTTGAATGGCGTGGACAAGTTCATGTCTAAGGTGCTATTTGGATCACGAGGGGGACGGGAAGTGCCCCTCCCCGCTAAATGATGCACTACGGTGCCCCCCATGAGACTCTGAATGGGCGCATGATGGATTGGAGGGGACGAGACCGCTCAGAGATCTACAACCCTACCTCACTTTCTTTGCCTTGTACCTGCCGTACCTGTCCTGTACCTTATGTAGCTAAGAAAAAAAAGAGCTCCTTCTCCTTGTCTTGAAAGGATTAGGCTGTGCGTGCTGTGCCTTCCGTTGTTGATAAATGAGCTGCATCTCCTCCCACCTTGTTTGTCCCGGTCCCTTGTCTTTTCTCCCCCAAACTTTGTCCCTTACACCGAAACACAATCAATCAGTCAATCACTTTGATACGTCGCATCGACAATCGAATCGAACCCGACAACAACCAAGCGAATTCGCATTAGACTATTAACCAGAAGCACTAGTCGCAATCATCATCTCTTTCGAATACGATTTGCTTGCAGGCGCCATCGCATCGCTTCTTTCAGTCGACCACCATTGTCATCCCGCCTCGGCTCTCGACTCAACAAACCCGACAACTCTTTCGGGGGACTAAACAATTCCCCAGAACCCATTTCTTCCTTCCAGAGCAGTCGCCACAATGAAGGATTCAAGCGACAAGCAATGGGTAAGTTCTTGGACCCTTACCTGAGCTAGGATACCTAGCTCGTGGATGTCAATGTCCATCATGCCCCAGTCTTTTCCTCTTCTGTTTCTTGGTCAGGGCCGATCACTTTCTGTCCGCTTCTCCCCAACGTCATCCCAAGCCTGCCAATGATGGAACAACGTCAGGGCCCCAGCGAGACCCTTTATCGCTGTATTTGTTGCGTCAATGCAGATCCCTGCATCGGGCTCCAATCTTGACGTTGCTTGGCTGTTTTCTTGGTGTCTGCCAAGTAGACGACCAAGCAACCTTATTCATACGTAGCTGTACCACAGCCCGCAGTCCACGCAAGCCTGATGACGTTCTAAATTTATTTACCATTTCCTTCATTGCAAACATTCTAACTCAATTGCATAGGCCAAGGCTTATATTCTTGACCCATTAAACGATATTGAACCAAACCAAGACACCGGTATCGGCGCATCTCACAATCTTGCTGCTCAACTTCGAAACATCTCTCTCGAAGGCTCAAGTTCAAACTCGAACTCAAACTCAAACAGAGACCGCTCTCCCGAGAGAAAGCACAGGCACAAACCAAGTCATTCGAGTCACAGACATCGCCAAGGCAGCTATCCTACTCCACCAACATCTGCCAGCCCAACCCGCGACAGCTTTCATTCCTCGAACCCTTTCTCCGACGCTGCAGCTGCACGCCGTCAATCTTCAGCTCCATCAGTGACTGTATCTCCCCCGGATTCTCCCCCAGGTCCATCCGATACTCGTCGCGACCCATTCAGTTCCTCTGTCAATCGATCGGCCAGTGCTAGAGTTCCGCCTCCGCGTAATCGACCTCAAGTTTCACACAATCGCAGCTTCAGTGCCAGCAACTGCGGAGTTTCACGCCAACGTTCACTGATCCAACGATATCCAGGCGACATGTCTCACCGACCTCTCGACATCCTTAGAAAGGAGGCTCGCGCGGCCGATCGCGCCCCCCATCTTCGTCGCAAGCAAATGCCAATGGCAGACACAATTGATGCTCTGGATACCATTGGCGGGATGTATCATCATGGCGGCCCCTATGACGCCACCCTGGCAAGCCGCAACCGCAACAAGATGTATTCACCCGTTGCTGCTGTTGAAGACTCGAACCGAGAAGCTCTTCGCGCTACTCCTAGAGAAAACATTCAAGATGCTCTGCTCAAAAAGATGCCGCTCCAAGGCACTGCTGATATTCCTAGCGGCGAGCGGGACATGAGCGGCAACACCATAGATTATGAAGAGGGTGCTGATCTCATGAGAGAACCTGACGCTATTGGTGGCGCATACAAGCGTTGGGATGGCATTGTAAGTGACATTTCTATGATGCGATCATTAAATAGTTACTGACCTGAATAGCAATACCATCCTGATGACCTCAAGGGCAAGGGCGAGCCCTCTTACACTTATGAGAAGGACCTCAAGGAGCAAAAGCGTTTCCGCCGAGGTGAACCCGTCGAGTACGAACTCTCATCAAACATGCGAGGCAGCAAACGCCCACCCTTTAGCCACAACCGCAGCTTCAGCGAGAATCCACGAACAACACCCGAATTCTCAAACGGTACTGACATTCGCCGCAACAACTCGACAGGCAAACACCGTCTGAGCGACGGTATTCGACGACGTTTTGGCAGCATGCGACGCAAGAAGGTAGAGGCCGAGTAGATACCTTCAACTTTGTGATATTGTTTTCATGTGATTATAACTTGGACTGGTACTGGCGTTTTCTGGGATTTATTTATATGGGAGAAGGTTTCTTACTCTTGGGCGAGTAGTGACGATAAAGATTAGTCAAGACTTGATAAGACAGGCGCTATAGGATATATGTTTTGGTTATGGCCTGTTCCGATTTACGGAAGAAACAGACTTGGGAAAACAAAAGTCGTTTACTACTCATTTTCTTTGTTCTTTTCTTTGGCTTGTAGATGGGTCCCAGCATGTATACAGCTGTGTTTGTACTGCCACTCCTTGAAAAGACGCAATTATTGACATTCATGGTGTTCTAGAATGGCCATAAGGGAACGTAGAAATAAACCATGATATTCAGCGTTCGAAGATTCGACACTTAGATTGCATTGCAATGCTATGCATGTATTCCCAAACTACATTATTAACAAACATCACTTATGACTCTTGCCCAAGACATCTAGAAATACGACAATCCACTCCATCCCAAAACACCCTCCAGCTCCTCCCTCAACTCCCCAACACCATCATATCCTCCCTTACCCGCTATCTCCGCCCTCTTCGCAGCACCAAGCTCCGCCCACCTCGCCAAAACAGCGCCGTCCACAATCGTCCTTCCACCAGCTGCCTCTACGCCTACAGGTCGTATACCATCGGGTAATCTATGCGCTTTGGCATTCAATCCGCCGTGTGGTGTAAGTGCGGGGAGGAGTTGGTTTGTTACGGAGAGGAGACGACGGTATGTTGTTTCAGGGAGGGGGACGAGTGTTGCCAAGTGGCCGGATGAAGAGGCGAGGAGGAGGATGTGCGGAGGATCTTGGGGAGGGGGATGAGAGGGCGGTAGGGTTCGCGGGAGGAGGAGTGTTGTTGAGGGGGGATTGGGGGAGACGGAGAATGAGGTTCTATGGAGGAGGAGATGGCCTTGAAGAGACTTAGGATCTGTAGTTTGTTAGTATCGCAAGAATCATGGGAAAGGGAGAGGACTCACGCTCGGGGTTAAAGTCGAGAATATGTAGATCACCATCCGCATCCGCAGCAACAATAGCCAGATCCTCACCATCCGGCAGGAAATCCGCCACCAGAACCGGTAACCGGCCATGGCTCTTACCCAAGACCTTGAAAGTATACGGTTCCTCAGTATATCCCGCAAACCAAACCCCCTTGAACGCATCAGCCATGAGACACAACCCCGTACGCGGCAGTTCCCTCGCAGTAGATACGTGGCAGCTCATGTCGAGGAAAGCAACAGGTAAAAGAGACCCGTCTTCCTTCAGACCGCGCACCATACACTTTTGCCCTTGCGCGACGAGCATGAGGCCTTGGGTGCCGATCTCTGATATGGCTGTTACGCCGCCGCGGGGAATGTCTTCGCGCGCGATGGCTTTGAGACGTTTGTTGGTTTCTGGTCTGCCGGGCTCGGGGATGACGGTTACGATATCGAAGACGTGGACGCGCCCGCGGATGGGGAGGTCTTCACCCTTTGAGACGGCTGTGCCGACTGTGACGAGGAAGCGACGCTCTTTTGTATCTTCTGAGACTTCGAGGTGTAGTGTTTTCATGCACTCGATAGATTCGCAGGATTCAAGCTCGACTTCGTGGATGACGGTCCAACTGACCGGGCTGATGAGCTTGAGAACGCCGCGGGGCATGGTTGGTGGGAAAGTCAGTGTTTCCTTGGCCCATTCCTTGTGATAGTCGTCGTCTTTGGGGAGTTCGAAGGGTTCGCTTATCATACAGCCTGCGATGTATGCACCTGTAGGTTGATGATATGCGATGCCGCGAACATCAGCGCCCAGAGGGACTTTCTTGACTGATATACCGAGCTCAGTGAAGTTGGTATCTGGTGGGAGTTGAGTAACCCGTGCGATGCCCTTGTCATCGGCGTAGATGAAACCACGATCACAACCCTCAGTGTGGAATGTACTCATACCGCGGACGCCGAGGCCTTGAAGACCAATGACGCGGGGGATACTCTTGCTGGACTTGATGACGAAACTTGGTGAAGGGCCGGGGAGGAAGACGGTGCTATAGCCGTTGATGTTTGCGCATGGTCGGAGAGGGACGAAGCGTGGTTGTTCGACGTCATCTTGTTCTGTCTCGACGGGAATTGTGGCTAATGTCGTGTTGGAAGTCTTTTTGAAGGTGAGAGTGGCGGAGAGACTGGTTTCACCGCCTTCTCTTACATGGCGAAGAGGTTCGTAAACTGTGAGGTCGTCGGTTTGGTTGCGGAGCTGGTCATGTTAGAGAAGTTCAGTGAGGGTGAAGAGGGACTCACGATGAGATATGGAGATTGAGATGTGGTGTCGCCAAGATCAGCGACAAGAATCTCGCGGAGATTCTCTTTTGCTAAACCACGTCGTAGCGTGTAGTCTGCTGAAAGGTGAGGAGGGACGTAACAGAGGCCTTCAGCAACGTAGACGGGCTTGGAGAGATCGGGGAGTGCGTATACCTGTTCAGTCAGTAGCTGATCTCCAATGGGCAAGACTGGGACTTACATGTAGTGCACCAGTTGAGCTGAGCAAGAACATCATGATCTTCTCAGTCTCTGCACCCTTGTCGCCGGCATTCGGTTGGAAAGCACCCTTTGCATCCGCATACAGACATCCAGAGTGCCACTTAGTGTTCTGCAGAGTAGCATCCATCTTTTCCACCTCCTCAAGCTCATTGTTGCTGTCGATCTGTGCCAACATAAGACTGCTGTCATCGCGGATGAGTAGGAGGTAAGGATCAGCAATGCTGGCGCTGGTGACTCGGGGTTCAGCGCCGGTTTCTTCATCGAGCATCGGCAGGATCTGAGTGAGGCCGAGATCTAGAATTGTCAGTATGTGCGAATATCATCTAAGCAAGCGACTTACCTCCATCGTATGATCGAACCTCAGATTTGAGGACTTGGATGATCCTCATCTGCTTGCCCATTGTTCCAGCTTCAACAGTGAATCCAGCCGCTGGGTCAAACTCAGTGTCCTTGAGAGTCTCGAATCCTGCGCCAGTAAGAGCATACACATCTGATGTCTCATAACCGTCGAGATCGACCTTAGCGACTATCATGTACTTGTCATGCTGTCCAAATGTCTCATACTCATTACCCATACCAACATTCCCACCTAGAGCTTTTGGCATTGGCTTCTTAACAGACATGGTCCAGAAACCCCTTGCTTCGGGGAACTCGAACCTTCCAATGATCTTGGGCTGAATGTTGCGGTTGAGAATAGCCAGTGAACCGGCTTTTCCACGTCCGACGACGCAGGCAAGATGAAGATCCGAAACGACACCCTGTGACAGAGTTGCTTCTTCACTGTCAGGGTGGAACGATATCTTGCCAGGTGTCAAGTCCTTGATCGGGGCGATGCTGAGCAGGGTATCGTGAATGCGGAAGCTCAACTCGCCCGCTTTACCCCCACCATTGAGAGCCTGAGCCGGTTTCGCGGCAGCAGACTCGGTGCCATACAGATCGTCGTCCTCATCGTCTTCATCCTCTAGATCCAGGTCATCCATTTCTAGCCCAATCTCCGCATCGATAAGCCGAGGCTTTCGCCTCTTCTCTTGTCCCATCTTTCTTGTCCAGCCCAATACAACAGAATCGCCAACTTCACTACCCACGAAGTACGCATTCTTGCTAAGTTTCGACGCTGTCGATGCGCGGCTCTTGATAAGATTGCCTCCGTTCTCATCTGCGACCATCCTGACGGTAAGACCAGAGACAGTTCTGCCATCGATCTGGAACGTGACTATTCCAATGCGACCATCGTTGAGAACTAGCAAGAGCTCGCCGTTCTCGATGGACAGTGTCTCAATGACACAGTGCTCCAATCGCAGGTTAAGATCCGCTTGATCTCTTAGGCTGAACGAGGTGATCTGTCGAGCCATTGAGTTCACCGCCACGCCATTGGACTTGCCAGACTGATCAACATGAATCAGTTCGTTCTCTCCAATCAACAACGAACCACCAACAGGCGCTGGCAACGGAATGATCTTGAACAAATCTCGAGGAAGATCAGTGACTGAAAGAATAGTAGTCGAAGCTCGCTGCTGCAAATCCAACGTAAAGACCTTGTACGTAAGATGATCTTTCTGACCAAGAGAATGGGCTCGCTCTTGGCTAGACGAAAGAATACCAAAAGTCGGTTCTCTATACTCATGCAGAAAAGCGAAGTGCACGGGATGAAGTAAACTGGGATCAAGCAGCGGAAGACGGAGGACAAAAGATGGTGTATACGCTGGTTCTAATGTGTCGCTATCTCCATTGGCGACTGTAGTAGATTCCTTGACGGGTCGTGGCCCATCGAGATCCTCATCCCAATCATCCATCTCCAAGTCTTCTTCCGCTTGTCTGAATGGTAGGATCGCGAGGTTGCGCGAGCCGAATTGGAAGGCGGCGCATCGACTGCCGGGGTCGGCTTCGAGGTAATTGGTATATTCGTCGAAAGAAACCTCCCATGGCGCGCCGTGTAGCTCTTCCTTCTCGTAGTAATGGATGGAGATGGTCTCGAGGTTGCTCTTCTCGGGATCCCATACTGCCATACATAGTTTCGCGGCTTTGTAGGCTATCAAGAGAGCTTCACCTCCACATTTCGAATGCTTCGTCTTGACCTTGGCCAAACCCGTCACGGTGCCGGATAGTGGAAGCTCCACGACAAGGACTAGCTTCGTCAGGTTCGTGCGATCGGTTCGGACAAGCATTGACTCGCCGCCAAGAAACGAAGACTCAAGTCCATCATCGTCGTTCGCGCGGTGATCAAATTCGGGTTCAGGCTTTGTTGTCTGGGTAGGTTGGTTCTCGGGATCGAATTCGGCGGAGATGGCCTTGGTTGTAAAGATTTGGAGTAGGGAACCTTTTGCGACAACGAGATTGGTAGCTGTAGCTGAAGTGAGAGAGACAGTCAAGGAGTGTGTGACGGCTGAGGGAGCCGCAAGCTCGGTGTAGGCCTGCATTTCAGCGAGACCATTCTTTTGTAACCGAGAAACTGGTTGCTTTGTTGAGTTCGTTCGAGTCGTTCGCGATGTTGCTTTATTGAATGTTTGGCCCAAAAGAGTAGAGTTCAAAGCTCCAACGGATAATTGACCTCCGTCTTCCGGATCACCCTGGCCAATCGATAATGGTTAGTCGATGCTCCAGGGGTGAGGCAGAGCATCTCCACTTAGCACAAACGCTAGCGTATACATTGCGTCACGAAAACATCGGCAGCTTCAAGCTAGAGCTTGACCATTTCTGATCGAAGCCACGGAATCTTGTTTTTCTACGAAACTTCCCTTTCTCTGATTGATCAAAGTTAATCACGTTGCTACACAGATCGACTCATTAGCGACGTCACCCTTGGTTTGAGATCGATTGATCTCCCTTCAAAATCCCCGAGATCTGCTACTTTAAAAAGAAAACATCCCCAAGCCACGTCGCGACCTGGTCTAGCGGATTCACTTCGACTTGCTTGTTGATCATCATCTGCAACAACCGTCTTTCTATTTTATCCAAAATGGCCCACGCAGGCCTCGTCCAGACCAGTTTGATCTGGGTCGCTTATGCCGTCGCTGTCGTCCTCTGTTTCGCAGCAGCTATCATCACAACATTTACCTGGCAAACACCCCGCGAACGTTCCGCCGTTGTCAGCATTGTCGCCATCATCAGCTTGACCTCTCTACTCGCTACGGTTCTACTACTCCCTGTCGACATTGCTCTCGTCTCTGCGACTGCCTCTGCAACACTGGGTGCGAAGAAGGACTGGGCTACTCCCGAACGCATCGACAGTATCCTCTACACTCTCAAGGTCGTCTACTACAGTCTATACAGCTTCGATGCTCTCCTCTGTTTGATCGTTATCCCCTTCGCCTACTTCTGGCATGAGGAGTATGACGAGATCGAGGTTGAAGAGGAGGGCCGAACCTTGAGCAGCCGCTTCTTGGCCGCTGCCAAGTACACCCTGTTCTTCGTCGCATTCGTCGTCGTTCTGTTCTTACTTGGTTTCTTCGTCCCCGCCGCCGGCGATAGCTCTCAGTCGCACTGGGATCTCGACTATTTCAAGAAGCTCGTTGCTCAGAACCATGGCGAAAAGGCGCTGACATTTGCATTGGGTCTTCTGCTCACCCTCGGCACACTGCTTTACGTTGTCTACACCGGCGCCGGCCTTGCTCTTCTCCCAATCTCGTTCATCAAGGCGGCACCTTCAATCTCGGCTCCTCAGCTACATCAGACAACTGCTTCCCAGCTTGAACAGAACCGCGAACGCCAGCGACAGATCGAGATGCGCAATGCTGGCCGACAAGAGGGCATGTCTCGAAAGGATCAGCGCGAGCTCGATGCTCTGGTTAGGGAAGAGCAGACTCTCGTACGACGCGAGAGACTCGCGGCCGAAGCTCAGGGTGAAGGTCGCAGCCGAATTTACCAAGCTTGGCTTAAGGTCTGCGCCGTCTTCCGCCCTATCAAGCTCCTCGGTGGACTCTTTCTCCTCCTTCTGTCCCTCGTCATCTTCGTATCGATGCTCATCACTGGCATTGACAAGGCCAAGAACTCGGTTTGCAAGCAAAAGTGTGGTTACATTCTTGGCCAGATTCACGTCTTCCAGCCCATGAACTTCATCTTCGTCAAGTCCGCCAAGGCCTTCCCCGTCGACTACATCCTCATGGCTCTTCTGGTGCTCTTCTTCTTCAGCAGCTCCATCTCTGGCATTGCCACTGTGGGCATTCGCTTCCTCTGGGTCCGTATCTTCCATATCCGCAAGGGTAGAACTGCTCCTCAGGCTCTCCTCATTGCGACTGTCATGTTGGGTCTGATAATCTTGGCCACCAACTATGGTATCGCTATGTTGGTTGCTCCTCAGTATTCTACCTACGGCACCCAGACATTCTGCGCCAACGAGCCTGAACATCCTGGAGATCAGCCAGACTGCCGAAACCACAAGGACATGATCCATGCTTGCTCCGAAGCACTGAAGTACAAGCACGCCAAGGACGTCTGCACACCATCGGTCATGTCAACATTCCTCAACCGCATCACAATCACATGGCCCTTCTTCGGTCTGGTTGACTTCTGGGCTCAATTCGCCTTCCTCGGTGTTTTCCTCATCGTCTTTGTCACAGCTCTCTTCCGCACCCCCAAGCTCAACCTTTCTCAGATCGACGAAGAAGCCGAGGCTGATGAGGAAGAAAGCCTCCTTGCCTCTACAGGCCGACGATTCGGCGCGACATGGCAGGATGTACGAGGAAAGCCCAGCAGCTCAGGAAACGAGTCTGCCAATAACGGCAACGGCTCACAATCCGCTGCTTGAAGTTCACATATAAAATAGTATGAGTGAGTTCAGATTGATGCGGGCATCTTGATTTTGGCACGGCAACACGGTGGTTCGGAGTTTAGTTTCGCAATATTTGGGTATCTGTTTTTAACACGCAAGGAATGGCAAATGGTGGTGAGGTCTAGCTTGAAATTGAAATGGTTTATGCTCCCAACGCTACTTTCTTCTTCTTTTCCTTCTCCTTCTTATCTTTGGTGAATTGTACAGCCTTGTGACTCCTCTCGTCGAAGCCAGCTTGTGGTCCCCGATGCATCTCGTACCAGCATCGTGTACAGTAAACGTCATCGTCACAGCCTGGACATCGCACCGTTGCGTCTTCTAGACAAACGGTACACCAACTCTCCACATCGTCATCGGTGTAGTTCGTCCGTGAGGTTAGACGATTCACCGGTTGGCCTGAAGGTTTGGACGTAGGTACCGACGGAAGGGCGAGGGAATCTTCATCGGGAGATGGTGCGCGTAGAGCAGCGAGGCGGGCGGTTATGTCATCTATATCAGCACTTCCAGCGCGCTTTGAGGAAGGAATTTCGGCGAGATCTGAAGGAACGTCCGGAAGAGCGATATCTTCTGTTTTAGAAGTTGTTTGTTCGGGCTCAGACTCAGATTCCGGATCGGGAGTTTTGGTCTTTGCGAGGGCTGCTTCGACTTCTGCTTCGTCGCGGAAGCGGGCGATGACTTCATCGACATCTTTGTTCATAGCTTCGCCATCTGAATCATCTGAATCATCCGAATCATCGTCCTTCTTATCTTTCTCGTTTTCTGTATCCTTTGGTATTGAGTCCGCGAGTTGTTCTAGAAGTGCTTTGACTTGTGCATCGTCTGGTTCAGGGTTAAAGCCTTCTTCGGGTTGCACATCGCCGAGTAGCTCTTCTAGAGTTTGATCGTCTGTTTGGAAGATGGAATCGTCTTCTTCATCTTCGAGTTTGGTAGATTCCTTCTTTGTTATCCTTTCTGGTTGGGGTGTTGGCCTTGATGGTGGTTGGGTTGTCTTTGGTGCTGTTGCTGGTGCTGGTGAAGGTTCATCGCCACGGTCTCGTAGGGACTTGAGACGAGCGGCTAGTGTATCATCTCGAGTTGGTTCCTTTTTGCGCTCAATGAGATCAACCTTGATCCTAAGGCAGTGTTAGTTGGGGTAGATATATGAGGTCTGTAGGTAATATACTCTGTTGATACTGGCTTCTCTTGACCTGCGCTGTTGCCCCTAAGGGCATTTAGGCGGTCAAGTAGGGACTTATCGAGATCTTTAGACATAACGTGTGAGCTCGGGGGGCTGAGAGTGAGTCTGTATGATGGAGCTATGATGGGTGATGTTGTTGATGAGATGTTATGATGAAGCGAAGTGAGCTTCAGATGAGGATGGCGGGGGCGGGGTTGTTTGCGCCCAGGCTTGGCTGAGGAGTCAATTTGAGGCTCAACTCTGGGCCTTATACAGGGAAAAGTATAGCCATGCACGTCACGATCTTTATTAAGCGAAAAAGAGCGGACTTCATCAAACATTCAGCCCTATGGCCTACCCAGGTGTCATAGAAGGACGGCATTCACGTCAATGTGGTGCATGTGCGCGACCATACGACAAATATCCCTGCCCTCCACTGCAAACATCACATCACATCCAGGCACTGCATTTCCTGCCTCAATAACGCAGGTAAATACAGTGCAGAGTCGGTTCCGTCCCCTGTCGCATCAATAGCCAAGTTGAACCACGCGCTGGGTTTCAGTCACTTCAAGAATGGAGTTCATCCTGAAGGATTGTGGTGCCTCAAATACGAGATGGTTTAGATGAAGATCACCCATTGACTGACGACATACCTACGACCAGTCAACTGATAAGACAAGTGAATGCCTCTACTATGTTCGATTTGTCGTCGTCAAAGATCATGGAATGCATTGATCATGGTCAGTTGCCGATGTCTCTCTAATCTAATCGCTATCTAAACGCACAGAGGCACGTACACGCGTCGCAGCCAAGACTTACGCATGCTCGGAACGTGGGCGGCGCCAAAGTTTAAGCCTCTGCCGTGCATCAGCTATTTTTGCCCATCAGTGCCTTGATTAGCGGCCTGCCATGGGTCCATGCAGCTGAAAATGGAAAATCCATGTCTCTGATCCCTTGAAGTCAATAAGCGCTAGAGAATGTAGATTCCAAGGTGACGTGGAAACATAAACCAGCAGTCTTCCTCTGATCCTTTCTTTTGCTGTTATGTTGCTATTCACTTCTTCACAATGCTTACAATGCCATCGCTGCGTCTAAGCGCAAAGTCAATACAGATCACAGCAGCTATTGCGTCGATATGGCTCTTCGTCGGCGTTCTTTATCACTATCGCGATGTTTCTTTTTACACCCCGAATAATAATTTCCAGAGCACCTCGAAACCGAGTTCGAATTCGCGCGGTGTTGAATCGATAAAGCTTGGCGCACGATATTTTCTCGATTATCCATTGAACGACGAACCGAAGGCGATTTTTGGAGAACTTGGACAACGGACGGAATTGTTGCGATCTTGGATTGAGGAATTGGAAGGGCGAGACGACAGTCACGAGACGGCGGAACTTGTTGGACAAATTTTGGAAAAGCAGTTTCCTTGGCTCAATTCGAAGCAGGGTGTTTCGCCGCCTCTCGTCGATATCTACAATCGTCTTGGTCTTTCGCACAACAGCAAAAGTGTGAAGTCTGATAAAGCACTAGCTGGAATCGTTATCCCCACGGGCGAAAAAACACTTCGATTTGCATGCCATCTCGTCGCAGCATTGACGCGCGTCCACAAGACTACCCTCCCCATTCAAGTTGTATACGCAGGAGACGATGATTTATCCGCTGCTGGACGGAAAAAGATCCAACAAGCTGCTGATGGAGTCAAGATCGAAATGCTCGATGTTCTTACTGTTTTTGACGACAATACACTAAAGCTCGCTGATGGCGGCTGGGCGATAAAACCGTTCGCTGCATTGGCTAGTCGCTTCGAGCAGGTCATTCTTCTCGATGCAGATGCAGTATTCTTCCAGGATCCTCGACATCTTCTTCTTCAAAATCGGTTTAAAGAGACTGGTGTACTACTCTTCCATGATCGGTTGCTCTGGAAGAATGGGTTTGCGGATCGCCAGGATTGGTGGCATGATCAGATCAAACATCCCGGTCCAGAGACGGAAAAGTCGCTTGTTTGGACGGAACGATACTCTGAAGAGGGAGATTCTGGTATTGTTGTGGTTGACAAGTCCAGACTTGACGTTCTGCTTGGACTCCTCCATATTGGATGGCAGAATTCGGAGCGGGTGCGTAATGAGGTTACGTACAAGATCACGTATGGCGATAAAGAGAGTTGGTGGATCGGTTTCGAAGCTACAGGATCCAGATACTCCTTCTCACCTCATTACGGCGGCATTGTCGGGTGGTTAGGTCCAACAAAAGCCGAACTCGACGCCGCAAAGAAGGCAGAAGAGGAGAAGAAACAAGAGGACAACAAGCGCGATGACAAAGAAGAAGTCCGCGTCTGCAGCTTCGTCATCGCACACGTTGACCAAAACGAGAAACTTCTCTGGTACAACGGCGGTTTACTTAAGAACAAAGCCGTCAACCAAACAGAATTCGAAGTTCCGACGCATTGGATGATTGATCAAAAGTGGCACAAAGGCGGAAGCAAGCAAGCAATGAGTTGCATGGTTGGAACGAAAGCGAGTGCATTGACGAGCGGAGAGAAGGATGTTTTAGCAAAGTCGATACAAGTAGCGAAGGACATGGATGGAAAGTTACATTTGGTCTGATATGAAAAGACTTGTATTATGTATGTGTAATATTATGAATGATATAGAACGTTGAACAAGGATTCGAGTGTTTTGTACAAGAACTGGAGACGAGTTGGCGGGTTGAGAGAGCATCGGAGGTCGGAACCGCGAGATGATCGACATGAAGGATTGTGGTCCCATGCAAATGTGCAACGGATAATTCCTGAAACGCGTGTTGACGATGAAAGACCGTTGAAGATTCCGGACCCGGTTCATGTCTTCGGCGCCGTTTCATAGAGTTCGGAACCGTCTCACGCCACCGCGCGCCGGACATGTACGAATGTCCGTATAGAAGACCGTAAGACCGTTGGAGGAAGAAATGAGTATAAAAGGACAAAACACGTCACACAAACAAAATTATCTTTATTACTGTATAAACCAATCAATCCTTTACTCAGCTTGGATAGAATCAAATCTTTTATTTGTTTAGTCGGACAACAAGATGGCACTTCGTTTACCTCTTCGAACTCGCCCTGCACCGCTCATCGCAGGACTCACGGTTGGAGCAATTGGCATTGCAGTCTGTTCGAAAATGATGTTTGGAACAGCTTCAGCGGAATCTCGCGAAGTGCAGAAGATCTTCAAGGGTGGCTTTGCGTCGGTTAAGCTGCCGTTGCATAGTTCGGAGGATGAGACGCATGATACCAAGAGGTTGCGGTTCAAGCTGCCTCAAGAGACTGCTATTTCTGGACTCCCGTTGACCTGTGAGTATACTGCGCAAGGTATCTGGACCACTGCTGACTGAGTATAGCTGCCCTGTTGACGTTCACATGGCCTGAGGGATCTTGGCTTCCTACACCGAGACCTTACTCTCCCATCTCACCCTCTGGTAAGCCACCCGCCTTCCAACTTGAAGTAACTACTGACTTGGGTAGATGAACCCGGCTATGTAGAACTCATGGTCAAGAAATATCCCAACGGCAAAGGAAGCGGCTATCTCCACTCCCTCAAACCAGGCGACCAACTCTTTATCCTCACCACCCTCCCCGGCTACAAATGGAAGCCCAATAACTTCTCGCACATAACCCTCATCGCCGGCGGCTGCGGCATAACACCGATCTATCAGCTGGCCCAAGGAATTCTGCGTAACCCTGAAGACAAAACTCGCATGACTCTTGTGTTTGGCGCAAACACGGATGAAGATGTTCTGTTGAAGAAGGAGCTCGATGGTTTTGCCAAAGAGTTTCCAGAGAGGTTTAGTGTCAAGTATACGGTTAGTAGACCGAAGGAGGGATCGGCGATGAGGAAGGGGAGGGTTGATAGGGAGCTTCTGGAGGAGGTTGTGCCGAAGGGGACGGAGAAGGTTTTTGTTTGTGGACCGCCGGCTATGGAGGAGGCGCTTGTTGGGAAGAGGGGGAATGGTGTTTTGGGGGAGCTGGGTATTGAGAAGGGGAAGATTCACAAGTTTTAAAAAGGTGTTGTAGAGAAGAGAGTATGACTGGTGAAGATTGCATGGGGTTGGGGACATGAACAGCTATCCCACTCTGATCAAGGTGTATATTAGGAGTCAGAACGCATTGTACAAGCATTTCTCATCTTCATATTCGTACTTGCACGATCAATTCTTTTGGAGGCATGAGATATGAGATAGAACTTTGAGTTCATGGGAAGACCGTGATGGCTCAAGTTCAACCAGAGGCAATGATGAGGGTGACAAGGTAAACATACAATTGCTAATTCCAGTTTTACAGAACTACCTAGTTTCCAGTAGCAATACTATGCCTAACTCCCAAGCTACCATTAGTCAAAAGCGATCTCGAATCCCTCTCCGGCACAGCAACCTCATCCTTCATATCCGAAGCTGACCCATAGCCTCCACCACCAGGCGTCAGAATGATGATCCTATCACCTGTCGCAAAATGCGACGTCTTTCTCGGTCCCAATGAAACCCGCCTCATAGCCCCTGTCACAGGATCTTTCCTGACCCAAATATTCTGCCCCCTCTGACCCTCTTCTCCTCCCTCAAGACCATAAGGCGCCGTGACTCGTCGATCCGTAAGAACAGAGACCTGCAGAGGCATGCGGAACTCCATCTCTCGAACACAGCCATCACCACCCCTCCACTTTCCAGCACCGCCACTACCGTTCCTTATAGAGAACTCATGCAGAATAACAGGATATCTCTTCTCCAAGATCTCCGGATCCGTAATCCTCGTGTTCGTCATGTGCGTATGAACAGCACTGGCACCATGCCAACCTAACCCAGCACCAGCACCTCCACAGATGGTCTCGTAGTATCCGAAGCCCTTGGTGACTTCACCGGTAACGGGATCTGTACCGCCACAGCCGAAGCTGAGGTTGTTCATTGTTCCTTGGGAGGCGGCTGCGGCGTTGAAGGCGCGGAGGACGAGATCGGCGATCTTTTGGGATGTTTCTGTTGTGCAGCCAACTGTGGCGGCGGTGGGGGAGGGAGAGAGGATGGTGTTTTGGGGACAGACTACTTTGATGGGCTTGAGGCAGCCTTGGTTGAGGGGGATGTCGCCTTTGGAGATCATGGAGCGGAGGCAGTACTATTGAAGTTTAGCTCTGGCCAATGATTGAAGAAGGGAAACTTACCATGATGACGGAGTATGAGCATGTTGGTGGCGCATTGAGGTTACCAGAGTGTTCGGGTCCAGTACCCGTAAAGTCAAAGACGGCATCTCCAGTCTCTTTGTCGATGGTGACCTTGAGCTTGAACGGGATACCATCATCGTTATATTCCGTCGCTTCAAGAACACCGCCCTCATGCTTCGCAGCAAATTGTTTAAGAAGATCCCGAACGGACTGGGCTGCATTGTCCTGAATAGCATGCATGTAAAGCTGAACAACAGGCCAGGTAAACTCCTTGATAAGAGCTCGAATCAATTCAATACCCTTTTGGTTGGAAGCGACAGCAGCCTTGAGATCAGCGATGTTCTCAGTCAGAGTACGAGTACCGCTGCAGCCGGGAAATGAAGCAGGTTCGTCATAGAGATGCTTAATAAGACCGGCTTCATCGAAAACACCCTCGTTGATCATCTTGAAGGACTCAATAGCAGCACCTTCTTGCCAGAGTTCAGTGGAGTTGGGAGGCATGGAGCCAGGGACGATACCGCCGATGTCTGCGTGATGGCCACGGTTGGCGACGAAGAAGATGATCTCCTTGGGGTTCTCTTCATCATCGAACACAGGCGTGATGGTGGTGATGTCGGGAAGATGAGTACCACCAGCTTGAGGATGATTGCTGATGATGACATCGCCGGGCTTCAATTCACCAGCCTTGTATCGCTGAGCTTGGTATGCGATGGCTGTGCTCATGGAACCAAGATGGCTGGGGACATGAGGTGCATTGGCGACAAGACCACCGTCAGCAGAAAAGATGGCGCAGGAGTAATCTAATCTCTCCTTAATGTTGACAGAGATCGAGGTCTTCTCCATGGTATGGCCCATCTGCTCAGCAACAGTCATGAAGCGATGTCCGAAAACACTGAGTGTAACAGGATCAACAGTTTCAGTCGCAACATTCTGCTTCTCAGCCTTGTCAACCTCGAGGATGACATGCTCGGGAAGAATGACACCCTTGCTGAGATGATCGACGACAATGGTTTGGGTCTTGTCGATGATCATCGCAGGACCGGTGATGTGAACGCCGGGACTCATGGACTTGAGCTCATAAACGGGAGTTTCGGTCCAGCCGTGATTCTCGAAGAAGATCTTTCGAGAGAAGATGGGTGTTGGAACGGGAGTTAGACCATCGGATTGGTACTTCTTGAGCTCTTCGAAGGGGCTGGAGATGTTGAGAACGCGAGACTTTCCTACGCTTCGAACTCGAACGTCATCGATGAGGATGTTGCGCGATTGAGAGAAACCGAACTCTTGAGTATGTCTGGCAGTAAATGCGACGCCTGCCTCGCCAACGTTCTCTGACACAGGGATCATGAGAGACGTATCGCTTCCCTGGTAACGCATGTTGAGGAAGTACTCATGCTCAGTAGTCTTGGCGTCGAAACCTTGAGACTCGAGACCCTGGGCCCCCTTGGAAGAGAGAGACTCGAGGCGGGCTTTGATCTCGGGGACAACTTCTTCGGAGAAGGTGATAGCGGAGGGCTCTTGGTTCTCAACAACGACATCGGCGAGAGCCATGCCATATGCAGACAAGATACTTGAGTAGCAAGGGATGATGGCACGCTTGATACCAAGATCTCGAGCGATAAAGACAGCGTGTTGACCACCAGCACCGCCGAAAGAACCCAGATTGTGGCTCGATGCACCGTATCCGCGACCTTCACTGAGTGTTCGAATGGGTCGTGTCATTGTCGCATTCGCAATGGCAAGGAAACCCAATGCTAGAGTCTCGTGCGTGAATGGCTCACCACCCTCCTTCTCCTTGTTGACGATCTCTGTGAGAGCAGCGAACTTCTCTCTCACAACATCGCGATCGAGTCGACGGGGGAAGAAGTCGGGAATGATTCGTCCGAGGAGGAAGTTTGCATCTGTGACAGTCAAGGGACCGCCTCTGCCGTAACATGCAGGACCTGGATTCGCACCAGCGCTGCTGGGACCGACCTTGAGGAGTCCGTTCTCCCAGGACAGGATCGAGCCACCGCCTGCAGCGACTGTGTTAATGTCAAGTTGGGGAGTCTGGATGGTCACTTCGGCCAAAGTGTTCTCAAAGATGTGTTCCAATGCACCCGAGTATCTTGCGACATCTGTACTGGTGCCACCCATATCGAAGCCCAAAACAGGGGTGCCATCAGCATCGTCGTAGCAAGTCCTCGATAGACCGACGACACCTCCAGCAGGGCCACTAAGAACACCCCTCAGTCCGGTGAACTTGGACCAGCTTGTAAGTCCGCCGTCAGATTGGCAGATGAGGAGCTTGTTCGCACTCTCATCTTCCAACTGGCCCTTGAAGTTCTTGCGGAAGCCATCCAGGTAGGCAAACGTCATTGGCGTAAGGTATGCGTCTGCAACAGCCGATTGACTTCGCGGCACGTACTTGGCCATGGACTGCAGAACTGAGGAAGCGGAGACTTTGAAGCCCATTTCCTCAGCGAGCTTTGTGACTTGTAACTCGTGGTCGGGGTATGTGTATGAGTGCATGAGGCCGATAGCTAGGTTCTCGAAGCCTTGAGCTTTAAGTTCCTCAAGGTCTGCGCGGATAGCATCAAGATCTGGTTTCTTCATGATCCTGACAACTTCTCCTGTTTGACCAACTACAAGCGCTGGATCCGAGGAAACATCAATCGGGCCATCTGATGGAGCTTCGCTTGCGCCCTCAATGGTGACTCGTTCATCAATCTCCACGACAGTTTCGTAAAGTTGCTTCAAGCGACGAACCGAAAGATCAAAAAGATCAGGTCTCGCCTGGTTTCCAATAAGAAGAACATCCCTGAAACCCTTTGTGGCAAGGAACGCTACGCGATCACCCTTTCTTTCGAGAAGGGCATTGGTAGCGACTGTAGTGCCCATGCGAATGGACTCAATCGGCTCAAGATCTAATAATGAGCCCTTGGGTATTGTTGTGTCTAGGGCGATCTCTAAGATCTGGCGAATGCATTCTGTGGGAGCATCATCGTACTCATCAGGACATACTGAGAGGATCTTAAAGACGATATGCTCTTGTCGACCGGGGACTTCGGCCCATGCATCTGTAAAGGTGCCACCACGGTCGATGGCGATGCGGATGCCTTGAGATGACATTGTGAGAATGAGGATCAGGTTTAGGGGGGGGATAGAGTGTGAATAATGAGAGAGAGATTGAGATGAAGATGATTTGATGACATGGTCAAGCTTGGACGACTTGAAGCTGTATTATATTAGACAATCCGGGGTACATATCGCCCACGCCCTCAATGTGTAAGTGGAGTGGATTCGCTATCATCGCCTCCAACACCGGTATTGGTCAGAATCTGCTTAATCATCGGCAACTCCAACAAAGCCGATCAATCTGACCGGCAACTTTGGACTTACCGGTTCATCTCCACCATCCATCCTCGGTATCATCAACGGCAAATACAGTCGATTACCCCAGACTCGGACCCGCATTGTCGAAGAGTTTGAGATCATTCCATTACTCAACGATTTGCAAGGGTGATTCAATCGAAATGAGCACGCGACGTCCAAGAAGATTGCTTGCTGCGTGAGATGCCCTTCTGTTTTGTTGGCTTGTGATGATTGATCTGATTGTGAAGTAGTTGCCATCGATGCCACTCTCAGAAAATCAAGTGTTCGGGTGACAAGCCTTGCCAGTCTTGTAAGTCGACAGGCAGGGCGGATGAATGTGAGTTCCCTGCGAACAAGGAACGGAAGATACCAATTGCTGAGAGGTAAATACCATTCAAATTATCCTAAGCCATCCTGGCATGATCTTGAATCATCTTGAAGTTATCATAACATACTAACATCATGTTCAGTTACCTCAAGAAGCTCGAAGAGGATAGCAGGCAGCTTCAGGCCATCACAACCCACAACCAGACTCCAGAAACCAACCCGACATTCACTCCCTTCGATGACCAGGAAGTCCAAGCCGATGCCCCTCCGTCTCTTTCAAAAGAAGAAAGCAACCTGTTCAATCCACTCTTCGACCGACAACCCGAAAAGCCCATCCATGAACGATCCTCAGAACCAGGCTTCATCGGCGAAGCCTCGTGTGCTGCCTTCAGCAACAGACTTCTATCATGTCTCGACGATACCTATACCCCATCGACAGCTGGTCTGTCAAACTATCATCGAATGAACACATATGGGAGACTGCCAGTAGATCAAGGACCGGAATTTCCAGAACGGATGCACGTCAAGTTGCTTCTTAACGTCGCTAGACGATTCATTGGGAACTACCATCCACTGTTTCTGAAAGTTACGTTCATGAAAGAGATTGATGCTGTTTATCGAAGGGAGGTAGTACCATCAGCGCTATGGCTGTGTAAGTTTTATGCACTCATGGCCCTGGGAGAGATATATACACATAGAAGAGGAGTGGGTGACAACAACAGAGTACCGGGAACGAACTACTATGTCAGGTCGGTCAACTTGTTGCAAGAAAATCAGGATCTTTATGAGGAACCTTCTTTGATGCAGGTCGAAGTTCTTACACTACTAGTAAGCCTCGTTCCTTACCACTCGCCTGCTGATGTCAACTAACTATAGACCACCATCAGGCCTGGGCATCAAACATACTAGGTCGCATACGGACAGCATACTGCTATAGTGGAATAGCTATGCGTCTCGCTCAAAGTCTCGGCATGCACAGATCTGCATCAAGACATACCACGCTCACGCCTGTTGAACGAGAGAGTCGACGGCGAACATGGTGGGTGCTTTACTTCTTCGACCGGTTTTCAGCATCAAAGCTTGGTCAACCTATCACTGTCCGAGACGATGATATTGATGTTGAGATGCCAAGCATGGATGGTCTGACAAAGGACGAGATGGCGGAGTTTCTTGACCCGCAGAATCTCATTACTAATATTAAGCTTGCTAAGATCATTGGAAATATCTGTAAGTCGTTGCTCTTCTGCCTCTTCCTTCCGTCGCGTTGCTAATATTGGCGTGTAGTGACACATATTTATGGCATACCCAAAGCTACGAACGGTCTCTATATACATCAAGTCCACGGAATCTTAAAACAGCTTCGAGAATGGCACGACGAGCTACAACCAGACATGCGCGTCAAAGAGCGAGGTACTCCTAGACCCGTCGCAAGTCTTCATCTTGCGTACAATCAATGCATTATACAAACAACCCGCCCCGTTCTGCTTCACCTGTTCAAGACACAGTTTCAGCTAGGCAATAAAGTGAGAGAAGATGCATTGCCACGACAGAATGTCTCTTCTATCACTCTTGCTTTAGCAGAGAGCTGTGTCAATGCTGCGCAAGCATCAAGCCGTATCGTGGAAGGCCTCTTCCTAGATGGTAGCATTGCGACCTTTGGGTACTGGGACGCACATCACATATTCTCAGCAGCTATGATTCTCATCATGTCAGCGGTCATGAAACCCACAGCCGTTAACTCAGATCATCTTGAGACCTTACTAAGTGTTTTGCGATCCCTGAAGAATGATGGAAACATCCCAGCCGTCGACTTCTGTGAAAGACTATCAGACATCCAAGCCCGGGTGTTGAACCTGAGGGCAACAGGTCGTTTGGACGGCATGAGCTTCGATAGGCCCCCGATGATTACCCATACACCCAGCTCTCTGCCAAAGGAAGTTCCACAAGCTCAGGACCAAGCTTTCCAAACACCAATGAGTATGGATAATGGCTCCGGGATTTGTGAGTCTGCAATTATTGGCTACGAAAACGTAGATATCTTGGGTAATCCTCTTATTGGCAGCTTCCTAGATGGAAATCAAGTACAGTGGTTGGATGTGTTGTTTACTGAGGATGGAACCCTGAGGGAATTTGCTTCTGAGATTGAAGAACCATTCCTATTCAGATAGTACACAAATGATATAATGTCCTCGGTGACATTCAGTCAGTAACCATCAGTATAATGATTGCCGTATTAACACTTTGGGATTCTGAAAGCCTCTCGTTGTTGTGCAACTCTACATACGATGTATTTATTTCACTACGTAGCCATTCTCGAGCGTGGTGATTATCCGCCAGCTGAGTTGGTAAACCAGTCATTTCCTGCCGACAACTCATTACTCCCAGTCTCGTGAATTGTGGTTTTCCGTAGACACACAGATAGGCTACTGATATCCTCTCCTGCAAGCATAGCTATTGCCATATCGTTTATCACTTATATATTAGGGACTAGTTTATATCTTATATTTTTCTGGTTTTATAAGTATTTATTAGCCTTAGAATTCAAATTTCTATTAATTTAATATATGTAAGTAACTTCCCGACTTTGTAGGTTTATATGGGCATGATCATATAATGCCTTAAAGGTTGCGTTTTGCCAACTTGACGGTCCGACGACCTTATCTTATCCTAACCTGATTCGATTGAAGTCACATGTAAAGGCAAAAACGTCCAATTGAGTCGCTCCGAACCTTAAATTAGCTCCGACTCTCAGCTCGCTTCCACAACCGCTACACTTTGATGTAACTGGACAGTTGCCTCAAAGATGCTAAGATTCCAGGGACGCAATGCATCGGCTTGCTACAACTGCCATCGCCAAAAGGTCAAATGCACTGGGGGTGAGTGACAGCTGGACGCGCCGTAATGGCACCTCAGACGGATGATACCATACTGATGCCCATGTCTGCGTAGAGCAACCATGTCAGCGATGCTCGAAGGGTCAGAAGGCCTGCGTGTACCCTGAAACTCAAGACAGTATAATACCCATGCCGGAAACATACCTACGGAACCTGGACCGCTCACTGAACGAACTGACCGACGCAATCCGCACGCATCGGTTTCACCATGCTGAACCCATTTTAGCCAGCAATCCTTGGACTCATGATCGGAGACCCGTTAATCAATGCCAGTCCCAGCCAGAGTACCCGGCTAGACGAGGTGCCCCCGATTCGCTGGTCGAAGATTCGACCGTGGAGGCTTTCATCCGCAGGCTGCGTGAGGCCGTGGGCCAAGAAACCAACCACCTCACACCTATCCCACCACGAGATCACGGAGAGGAGAGATCAGAAACTTTGCGTGCGTAAAGACCTCCGTTTCTTCCCCAGAACTTAAGCAGTGTCTGACCCCGATCCGCCTTCAGTGAGCAGGGAAAGCCTGTCGCTGCCCCCGTACGAATACGCATCACAGCTAGTGGCCAGAGCAGAACAAGAGTTCGGCGACTGCCACACCTTCCTTCGCAAGTCGTTTTTAAGGCGGTTTCATGCCACATACCGTGGCCAGCAGTCTGAGACCTATGATAGGAAATGGCTATGTCGCCTCTTCTTCGTTTTGGCGCTCGCGGAATGTACAACAACCACTAAACAGCCGATCCAGCTTACCTTAGACAGAGCAGTGGCCCAGGCGACCCAAATGGAAGGTTTTGCTCCATCAGAAAACATGCTGTCTTCTGGAGTGGAGCTTTTCGAGCACGGCCTCTCGCTGCTCAACACATCCTATGAGGAACCCACCGTCGACGATGTGGAGGCTTTGAACTTGGCTGTAAATGACTGTCTGCATCTTCAATAGGCTCAAAGTAATCTAACTGTTGCGAAATATAGTCCCACTGCTGCTACATCCTGAACCGCCGCATGTCCGCCTATGCGTACGCTGGACAGAGCGTACGACTAGCCCATTGCTTGGGACTGGACCATCCAGCACCTAAGTCCCTGTCCAAACTGGAGCAGGAACACAGGAAGCGGGTCTGGTGGACTGCCTTCTGCGTGGACCGAATGATCAGCACAGAGCTTGCTTTGCACCCTGCATATACTGGTCTTGGCCAGGAGCTTGGCTATCCAGACTCTTCTGGCTTGACAGATGAAGAAGAGGAAGAGTTCTTTGACCCAGTCTTACTAACAGCATTAATTAAGTTGTGCGAGATCAAGACAGATGTTGTGAATACCGTCAGTCGGCTCAAGCATAAAGATATCACAGAGCCATATCAAGTCTTGCGTCAATGTCTACAAGGATTAGACCGATGCGGGAGGGAATTGCCCGAGAGAGTGTTTTCTGGGGGCAGCTCGCTCCCAGAGAACCGCATATGCTCGTCTCTTGCGCTGCGCTACCATCAGGTATGTTATCATATGCCTTTTCCTGCCCCAACTCGCAAACCCTAGTCTCATGCGTGTTCACCAGTGTTATATTATGCTTCTCCGGCCTATTCTTTTACATCAATTCACGTTTATGCTCCGTAACAAAATAGTTGTTGCACTATCTGACGAGCTTTACACTATCAACAACATATGTCTTCAAGCCGCGCGAAGCAATGCCCGAATTCTGCTCGAGCTGGCCCAAGCAGGAGAGCTCGGTAAGCGTATCCTCAACTTTAGCAGCAACAGTGGAGAAAGCATCATTAATCACTGATTACTTCCACAATAGTGAGATACGGCTATTGGGACTCAGCTCACCTCTTCTCGAGCCTCGCTATCCTCACTATCGCTCAATCCATGCGCAACCACCAGCCCAACGCCTTTAGCTGCACCAGAGAGGACATGTTGCGCGACGCGGAAACGTACAGCAAAGGGCGGAATGTACTCGTGCACATGGTGCAAACAGGGAACATGGCCTCAAGGCAGCATCTCAGCATGCTTGAAGAGGTCGAACGTCACGGCACTGTTCTGTCTGCGCTGACGGCCAGGGACGATGCGCTGCCTGTGGAATCATCGTCTTCGGAAGAGGTGACCACGGAGATGGAACTGGATTTTGAGTGGTGGGCATCGTTGAGTAGCATGTCTGCCCAGACTACTAGTGGTACTGGAGGCGATCCATTTGCTTTCTTATAATCGAGTTTTGATCTGGAGTAGGTTGGCTTGTCGTGCCACTACAGCTTGAGGGAACCCGGCCATGCCGAATGACTTGGGTTTAGGGATGTAACTTGGCAAATATCATGATCAAGTAACTAGCTGCCGAACCATCTTGAATTATATTCATTGATAATCTCGCTACTTTGTAGGAGCGCCCATAGCATGAGTGCGGATATTGTTCTCCATGGTATCCTATTCTAAGAAGTGAAAACTGAAGCTTGAGTTTTGGAATACCTCGAATTCTGGTCTTAAGTCCCAGTCTCTGCCTTTAAGAGCCATGACAGAGCTGTTGGGGCCAACATCGAGCATGAAAATGGGACTTGTGCAAATTAAAGTGGCATGAAGTTAAAGAAAGTGGAGTGTGCTATTATCCTTGCTGACAAGGAGGTAAGGTATGTCTGTCTCTCACAAGGAACCCCCTGGAAGTACTTCCTCCAACTATAGATTTACAATGGCAAAGATAAAAGATATGTCTGCATATACATCAAACTATTTGCTGAACTTTCCCACGCCATTGGTGTCAACATGCAAAAATTCGGCCGGGTCCTGATGGTCTCCTATGAAACCAACACCGCCAACGGCTTTATCTAAAGAGAAGACTCGGGTTAGCTCAAGATTCCAAGCAGGTACTAGTTACTGGAGCCCCTAGTTCTTACAGTAGCCGGTCAGCCTGAGGATGTCATCAGGAAAGCTGCGAGCAGTTTCAATAGGAGTGGACAGAATCTCCTGCTGGTCCTGGCGGTAGAAGTCTCGTTGGCTATGGCAGACGGAAAACATTGGTCAGCAATACATATAGTCAATCACGGCAGTCTACTAGTCGGCTGACACTGCCGTTCAGTCAAATAACTTACCCGAAGATTGCGAACAAGGTGCGCACCGCGTCTGAGTCGGTCCTCTGGCATTGGTTCGTGCCGCCTCCATGATATGTTGCTATGAGTAGACATTTCGCATCAGCTTGCCAGTTTTTCATGCAATTCGCTACTGCCTGGGACACCGCGACCGAGAAACTACTTACTGCCGAGCGTGAAGAGAGCTGATCCTGGCTCCATCTCTGCGTACGTGCATCCCTCGACTTTAGGGGCGCGATCAGGACCCCACAAGTGGCTTCCAGGAATAACGGCGGTAGCCTGTATGTCCCATTATCGCGTCGGTCAAAGTGGTTGAAGCGAAGAGGAGGTAGAGCGTCCAACTTACGCCGTTCTTGTACGTAGCCCTCGAGCCCGCAATTAAGCAGCCGACCATGGGGGTGAAAAGGGGGTTCTTTGGGTCATGCAAGCTGCCGGTGCCGTAGTTGACGTCGTCCTGTAGTCCGATCAGCGACAATGGGAAAAAATGGCAATTCGGAGGTCAAACACCAGCTTACCCTGTGTAGTGCTTGTCTCTCGGCCCCCGGGACCAGCCGGATGGCGGCCGTTGAAGACAGTATGTATCCGCTCTTCCTGGTTGTCTTGTTTGCCCCGTTGAAGCCCACGAACTCTCCGCTGCAGTGGTCTCTGATTTAGCTTCAACACCGGAATTTCGTTCAGTAGACCTTACTTTAAGAAACGAGCCATGACGCCCTGCCAGACATCCAGACGGATGATCTTGATGATTTGCTCTGGCATCTTGGCCAGGAGGCCCTACATGCATCGCTCGTGTTAGAATTGCACTCAAAACTAGATGAAATGCACGCACATAGGCACGCTGTGAACCCTCTGGGAAGAAGTCATCCCCAAGGTCCTTCTGCGCGGACTTGGGATCATACATCTTTCCACCAGAGAAGAATGGTTCGACTTTTGGATCAATGTGTTAGTACACCATGTTTTGTCAAATAAGGGGTGGCCATCCAGCCTGAGCACTCACTTGCACGCATTGAATCATTCAAGAGCTCGGGTTCGAGGAAGTTGGATACAATTACACCACCGTCTCGCGCAATAGCGTCTAGGATCTTGTCCAAGGGCTCAGAGGCGTCAATGGTAGCGATTTTGGGCGCCATTGCTAGGGTGGGGAATGAAAAGATGAATAGTGAGTATCAGAGAGGGAGAGGGAGGAGGAGGCAAATACGGTCAGAAGAGTTTCAGCGCCTCTTCCAGGAACGTCGATGCTGCGACTTGTGCCAGCATGTTGTCTCTACTTTATTCTTTTATAGCTAGAAACTCACAGTGATCAACTGCGGTAAGACTCAAAGGCAGTCTGTGTGTGCGTGCGTGTAGCCCCTGGGAAGCGGGCGACGTGATATGATATGTCGGCGATGCGCCGTAGCTGCCGACGTATAGAATCTTTGCTGTGATTGGATGCGCGCCTTGGATTGAACCCCTTCTAACCTAGCGTACCCAGATCGATCTGAACCAGGGAAGGGATCCGCTCATCGGGACCCACCGCCGTAGCGGCCGACGTTAAGTCAGCTTGACCAGTATAGGAGAACGCTCACGATAGGCAAAGCGATCCTTGGCTTCAACCTACACATCCTGGAACCCCCCCTGCAGACTACCCTAAGAATATCAAGTTCGTGGCATACGAACTTCCATTACGGCCGATGTCTGGCTAGTTAAGCCTTAACCGTAAGGCGGTAGCCCAGTGCAGTCCAGAGTGTAGATTAGCCCAGTCATCCCTTTCTTTCTCTTGTTGCCGCGAGACATAAAAGGATTATGTGCCGCTTGCTATAAATTGTTTTTCTCTGTGTCAATCCCAAACGTTCTACCTGCCTGAAGCCCCCAGCTCCCCAATACCTCTTACCTACCTACGTGTAGCGCAATGGAGCAAACCCCAAGTTCTCCTGATATCGTCCAGGACATCAACAAGAAGGAGGATGGCTCAACTTATCAAGAGCGTGTATCCATAAGTAATGGGCAAATGGTAAGCCTGGCATACCCTCGTCTTTCATCGACTTGAGTCGGCCTGTCTGACAGAACGACGTTGCGTAAAGAGCGACAATATGGCTCCCAACACGGACATGGAAACGGCGATCCAGCATTCAGTCAACCATCGCAAGTTAAACTCGAGGCAGATCCAGCTGTTTGCCGTCGCCGGTGCTATCGGCAAGTAAGCCATTCTTCCTCTGAATCACACATATCAGCTTTGCTAATAGGGATACTTTACTATTGCAGCACTCTCTTCGTGAGTATCGGCAAGGGCCTTCTCGCCGGGCCGCTCGCTCTGCTGGTTGGCTTCCTCCTCTGGGGCTCTGTCATCTTCTGTATGGCGCAGTGTCGTAGGGCTCCCATGCGTATCTCAGGATGCTTTTGGGCCGGCATGCTGACTATGTGTGCTCGTTACAGAGATCGAGATCGTGTCGCTGCTGCCCATAGATGGCGCTCCCATCCGCCTCGCTGGGCGCATGATTGACTCAGCCGTCGGAGTGGCTGCCGGATGGAATTACTTCGTGAGTCTTAGTCTGCTTTTATTGATCATGGAGTTCTCTTAGACAGGATACTCATAGTACATTCTAGTTTGTGATGATCTCATACGTCATGTTCGAAGCGACTATCATAAACACCATCGTCACCTACTGGGGCTACGACCAGTCGCCTGCCATCCTCATCTCAGGTATATAATAATGCCTCCTCCGTTGTGTCGACCGCCGTCCTGAGCTGACATTGTGACAGCCACGCTGCTGTTCTTCTTCTTGATTAACGTGTATCGAGCAGATCTCTTTGGCGAGTTTGAATGTAAGCTATCCCCCTTCTTGACTTTGCTGTTCCTGTTCTTGTTGTACTGACCTCCTCTCTCCCGATCTCAGTCTGGGTGGCATTCGTCAAGATCCTCCTTGCCATCGGTCTCATGCTGTTCACTTTGACTGTCATGCTGGGCGGGAACCCCATGCACGATCGTTTCGGCTTCCGGTACTGGCAGAACCCGGGGCCTTGGGTCGGCAACACGGCGCCAACACGCCTGCAGTCATTTGTCAACGGCGTCAACGTTGCTGGATACTGCATAGGAGGACCGGAGTACCTCTCTATGGTGGCCGGCGAGTCCAAGGATCCCCGACGCGTCATTCCGCGCGCCTTCAGGACCATCATCTACCGCCTGATCATCTTCTGCATCGGTGGCTGCATCTGCGTGGGCATCCTCGTGCCGTCCAACGACCCAAAACTGACGGCAGGTACCGGGGGCTTTGCGGGAGGCTCGCCATACGTCATCTCCATGCAGCGCCTTAACATCCCCATTATGCCATCTATCGTCACCTGCTGCCTGCTGACATTCGTCGTCTCGGGGGGCATCAACTTCACCTTCAACGCCTCGCGGGCTCTGCATGCCCTGGCACTGGACGGCCAGGCGCCAAAATTCCTGCGCCGCCTAAACAGGCACGGCGTTCCGGACATGGCCGTCATCGTAGTCATCCTGCTCTCTTGCCTCGCCTATCTGGCATTGGGGTCTGGCAGCGCGAAGGTGCTCAACTGGCTGTTGAATTTCAGCACCGCATCCGCCATGTTCTACTGGACCATCATGTCTATGACATGGATCCGCTTCAACTCCGCCATGAAGGCACAGGGCATCGACAGGAAAACCTTTCTGCCCACCGTGTCACGATGGCAGCCCTTTGCGGGGTACTGGGCTTTCGGGTGGTCGTTTCTCTTCCTCTGGGTTCAGGGCTACGCCGTTTTCCTCCATGGCAACTGGCAGGTGTCGACCTTCATCTTCAACTACGGCATAATTGCCTTTGCAACCGTGATTGGCATTATTTGGAAGCTCGTCAAGCGCACTCGGTTCCATCGCAGTAAGGAGATCGACCTCCATTCGGGGCTCGACTTCTTCGAGGCCTTGTCGGACCATTACCGACGCGAGCGCGAGGGTGCACCGCAGAACCTCAAGGACAAGGTCTTGGAGAAGCTGTTCTAAAGATATCAAAACGCTTTGATGTTTGTTGGTTCTGGCATACGCAGGAACTCCGCCTTTTGTAGCCTCACACAGCCTTGTCGAATCCCCTTAGGGAGTTGCGGAGGAGGCATTGGCCCAGTTGTTAGGTAGATAAGTAAATTTCGCAAGTTAACAAGTCTTTTCTGGATCAAAGGAAGGATAAAATTGCTAAGGCATGGGGCGAGGCAAATGGGGACAATGAGAAAGGGGGGCATCGTGATCAGTTGTGGCTTAAGCAAATGAGAGTCGACACGATACAGGAGGTACTCCTTTGGGAGTCCAAAATCCTCATCCCTACTATACCGCAGGATAATTAAATGCGGCCGTTCACTAGGCTAGTATCAGCTTAGACAGGTCCTTTGTTTCAGGGCGAGCGGATTAGCCTTGAGCTTCCAAGATTGCTATTCGACACTGGCTCGCTAGATTACTGTGTGATATGCTTAGCTTTCCGCACGGCAAGACAAAAATTGCCGTCCCGGGTATTCTTTTGCTGCACAGAATAAGAGAGAATAACATTGCTAGCTGAACCTCGTCGCATCTCACTCGAGACTTCATTTGCCGAGAGTCCCGGGAGCTCACCATCAACTCCTGGCGGAAGTTCTGCGATGATACTCTTGCTGTTGGACGGCATATCTCGCTTGGTCTGGCACTTAGAAATCACGATACTAATGTAACATGATGTGACAGCAGAGGGTAGATATCGAGAACTGAGATCTAATGCACCGTGTTTCCAGTCTAGCACAGATCCAAATGACAGAATTTCCCACTTCTTGGAAGATTTCATCACTGTTCTTGTACTTACACAGTCCTGCTGCTAAGAGGGTTTAATTCTAATTTCCACCTATCTGTCAGATGGGAGGGACAACGGCATTTATACCCAGTCTTTGAACCTGTGAGTTACTGCCTTAGAAGTTACTCTTAAATTTAAAAAGGTTCGTGTATAATTTTTATGGTTCTGTGTTATCAATGGATCAGGACCAGGCTCTCGCATACGCCAAAACTTCATGATGGTACTTCAGTACTAGAGAATATGACGCCTTAAAATACTATATTCAACAACATTTGAGATACATATTCTTGAATACATTTTCAGAGATAGCATGGCAGCCCCTTAAGCGCCACAGCATGGCATGGTTGACTAAGACCTTAACCGTGACACAGGGACTGGCTCAGTGCGGGATCACAGAAAGATCGATAGCGAAAGTACCATGTACGCACTAAGCAGAAGAAAACCTCTATAATCTTTAAGCTTTTAATTATAAGATATAGATTAGGAAAGATTCGGAGTTTGCTGCTGAGACCCGTGACTGAAAGCTTATCTCTCAAATCCCAATTTGGAATATCTGGGAATATTTTCAAGATTAGTATCTCAAACATTTGACCTGCTAGATATAGGATGGAAATATGTCATATGCTTGGATGCAATCGAGGCTTGAAAAGGGTTGTGTAAATGCGTAATGTCTTATCTTCAGATAATAGCGCAGCCCAGACGCCGATCATTAACGTTCCATCATTGTTCCATGCATTTAAAGTGGATCTGAATGATAGCAGGATGAGATAAGTGGTGCTGAATACTGAGGCGTTGATGGCAGATTCCAAGACACGAATTCCATCAATCAATGAGCTAGTAAACACCCTCTTGATGGCTGTAGATGGGAGCAAGTTTGAAGCACTGAATGAAGATACCGATAGTACGAGGTAATTTCTCAATAGCCGAGCTGAACAAAAATGACGTCTCACGGCATTTAGTTCTAGAAGCAGCCCGGCAAGTTAAAAATTGCCGGTTCCCTGAATCATGCCCCATCGGCAAACCCCTCACCAACCGACGCCAGCTCCACCAAGACAGGCAGGTCAACCAGCGATCCCCGGCCCCAAATCCCTGCCATGATGATTCTGGGGTTACAGCACGAGATAGTTCTTGTTACCAAATACAAATCCCACTCCAAGATCCGGGGTAAACCTCCGTGCGGAGATAAGACTCCTCGTTCTTAAATTGACTGGGTCCCATCACTCAACTTCTCTCCATCATCATCATCTCAAACTCATCCGACAATCTTGGATTCAAGAGATTCGCCACTATGACTTCAAAGCCGGATATCCTTCATGACAAGGAGATTGAGGAGCAGCGCACTGTTCAAGATGAAATTTATATCGATCCAGTTGCTGAGAAGGCGCTTTTGCGAAAGCTTGATATGTGGATTGTTCCACCTGTGATGCTTCTCTACCTTCTCAGTTTTCTGGACCGTGTGAACATCGGTAATGCGCGACTCTATGGCATGGAAGAGGATCTGGGATTGGTGGGCGATCAGGTGAATACCCGCCGATGAAAACTTGATGACTATACTAACAGATGCAGTATCAACTTGCGGTCTCGGTTTTGTTCGTCACGTACATCGCTTCTGAGCTTCCATCGAACCTCGTCATCAAGAAATTCAGACCCTCGCGATGGATCGCCTTCATCACCACAGCCTGGGGTATCGTCGCCACACTCACTGGTATCGTACAAGACTTCAAGGGCCTGGTCGCATGCCGCGTTATTCTTGGCGCGCTCGAAGGCGGTCTCTTTCCTGGTCTTACGATTTATCTCACCATGTTCTACACCAAGCGCGAATACGCGCTTCGAATCGGCTATCTCTTCGTCAGTGCCGCCATTGCAGGTTCCCTCGGTGGGCTGCTCGCTTACGGTATCGGCCACATGGACGGCGTTGCGGGATTACGAGGCTGGCGATGGATTATTATCATCGAAGGAATTCCGACATTCGTCCTAGGAATTGCTGTTTGGTTCTGGCTTGCAGATGACCCCGATTCAGCTCATTACCTCACCATCAACGAACGCGAACTCATCGATGCACGAATGCGACGACAAATTGGTCACACCAAGTCTTCGGATCAGATGCACAAGGCCGATGTTTACGCTGGTCTCAAGGACTGGAAGATCTGGCTTTTCTGCATTGGTCAGTTTGGAGGAGATACTATTCTCTACGGATACAGCACCTTTTTGCCAACCATCATCCGTGGACTGGGAGACTGGAACAATGCTCAGGTCCAGGCCCTCACGATTCCTTGCTACGCTATGGGGGCGATTACCTACTTAGTTGTGGCATGGTTCTCTGATCGAACCCAACGACGAGCTGTTTTTACAGTCATCCTTGGCCTTGTTTGCGCAATCGGGTACGCTCTGCTCGTCAGCCCAGCTCCATCGGGAGTCCGCTACTTTGGTTGCTTCCTCGCCGCGATGGGACTATATGTCATCGTCGGTTTGCCTCTGGCTTGGCTTCCTAGCAACAACCCGCGTTATGGAAAGCGTACTGTCGCCACTGGTCTGCAGCTCACCATTGGTAACTCTGCCGGAATCCCAGCTCCATTTGTAAGTACAGCCCATTCCCTTCCAAAGAGTCTCAGCTAACCCGACATCAGTTGTACAAAACTCACGAGGGTCCCCGATTCGTCAAGGGTCACGCCGTTTCTATGGCCTTGGTCGCCATGTCTTCATTGATCTACATGGCTTTCTGGGCTTGGTTCCGTCGCCAGAATAAGAGAAAGGTAGAGGGTAAGGAGGATCACAGGATTCAGGGACTGACTGAGGAGGAAGCTGAGGAGCTTGGAGAGCATAACCCAAGATTTCACTACACCTACTAAGAGGCTTCTAAAGCCAAATCCAGTTATTCTAGATATCTATTTAACCATCAAGATTTTGCTCTATATATATTTGTATTCTTTCAAGTCAGAAAAGAAATAACCGTGTAACCTCTACATTACAATGCGGCCCGTTTAAGCCCATGGTGGCTATGGATCTGGGGGGCCTCAATCTTTTCTCTTCGGCCAACCAACTTGCAGCTGAGCGACCAACAAGCCAGGTTCACCTATTGGTCAACCTTTTGATTCTGCCCAAGGCTTGTTTCCAATAAATCTCAATGAGGCTGTGCCATTGTCTGACGTCTCAATTTGGAAGTATGCCTTGCTCATAATCTCCACCTCCACATCTGTTGCTCTTCCATCTCGCATTTCCAAACTCACCGCTTCCATCTTCTTCCATCTTTAATAGAACTCATTAGGGTATTCGTGTTTTCATCTCTTGGAATGATATCTCCCGCTGAGCTATCATAAGCTTACCACATTATTAATCACCGGTGCCATGGAAGTAGCTGGCCTCACCCTCGGGGCCGTGGCCCTAGTCAGTTTGTTCAAAGATTGCGTCGACCTTTTTTCCATGATCACAGCAGCTCGTGACTTTGGAAAAGATGCAGCCATACTGGACACAAAGCTCGATGTTGAGAGGATGCTATTTCTCCAATGGTCTGAGCGGGTCGGCCTATTAAAGCAGGACTCTACGAACACGCTATCTTGCGATGAGGATACCCGACAGATTGTTTCGCGCGTGCTGGAAAGCGTCAAAAATCTGTTGAGTGAGAGCCAGGCTTTACAAAGAGACTATGGTCTCAAGAAAGTCGATGTTACCAGGCCTACCACCGAGCATCCCCTCACTGATTCGACAACGGGCTACAAAGGCGCCAGCTCTCATCGATTCGCAAGGTTCCTCAAGCAATTTGAGGCGCTCAAGATCCAGGCCACAGATGCCGATCGGTACAGCAAGTTCAAAAGAACTACTAAGCAGTTCCGTTGGGTCATCGTCGACAAGGACAAATTTAACTATCTCATCGATCATCTCTCCTACTTCAATACCTCTTTGAATAATCTTGTTCCGCTCTCGGTAGAATCTGAAACAGCTCCCTGCGAGAATGATATGATTCACATCAAGGACTTTGCCGAACTTGACTTGGTCATCCAAGCAACAGCAAATACACGGCCAAGCATCAGCAAGGCAGCAACCGCTGCTAAGTCCGCCCTTATCCAATCTTGTATCTTCCGCTCTCTCTGGTTCCGCTCGTACGACGACCGAAGAATCAATATCAAGGAGCCTCACTACCAAACTCTACAGTGGGCTCTTGATTCGCCTAGTGATTACATTCAGTGGGATGATCTGAACACCTGGTTACAGAGCGCGTCTGGGCTCTACTGGGTTTCTGGAAAAGCCGGGAGTGGCAAGTCAACTCTGATGAAGTACCTCGATCGGCATGATAAAACACATGCTCTGATTCGAACCTGGGCCAATGGTTCTGAACTGATCTTCGCAAGTTTCTTCTTCTATGCTCTCGGAAGGTCCGAGCAAAAGTCACAGTCTGGGCTCTTAAGAAGTCTGCTATACCAAATTTTGGAGCATGAACCAAGTGCCACCGAAAGCGCTCTTCCTCATATGTGGCGTGAAGCCTGCTACAGTCAACAAAGCTTTCAGAACATTGAAGTTCCACCTGTTGCTGAGATGACAGCCGCTTTGAGGGATTTATGCTCAACGCTTCATGCCGATAAGAAGATATTCTTCTTGATAGACGGTATTGATGAATATGAAGGAAAAGATCTCGACATTGCAAGATTCATCAGCGAGCTTGAATCTTTTCCGAATGTGAAGATTCTAGTTTCAAGTAGACCGCACCCGGCATTTTTCACAGCATTTTCTCAAAGGCCTATGATGAGGCTTCAAGACTTGACGAAACACGATGTTACTACCTATGTCGACGATACCGTGGCTTCCCACCCTTACATGGCGACATTATCTAGACTCCCACCCCTTGAAACTGAAGCTATTACGAAAAAGCTTGTTGAAAAGGCATCCGGAGTTTTCCTCTGGGTCGTTCTCGCTTGCCGGTCAGTCATCGAGGGGTGTGATGACTTTTGTACCATAGCCGAGCTTAAAGAAAGAGTTGATGAGTTACCCAAAGAGGTTGAGGATCTCATTGAGCATATGCTTGTGAAAATCGATCCAAGATGGAAGCAAGAAGCTATGAAGCTCATACAACTCGTTTATACCAATGAGGGATGCCAGCTAGCTGATCCTATTCCAACCGTGGGTCTGCATTTGACATACGAGCAAGGCCTCGGCCAAGACACAAGTTTATCAGGACTAAACCTCTCACCGATTCCTTCCGGAGAAAGGGAAGTCCAGTGCCGAATTATGGAGGGCCGAATAAGGAGTCGGTGCTGTGGCTTACTCGAAGTCCACAACGTTGACCACTTTAATGAAAGCAATGAAATATGCGCTGTCAGATTCATGCACAGGACTGTGTACGACATGTTATTACAGCCAGACGTCTCAAACAGCCTCTTCAGAGACCTTGAAGGCGAAGACTTCAATAGCTACGCAGTCTTGTCCGAAATTTGGTGTCGAATGATCTACACCGATTCGGACGTCGAAACGATATTTCTCAATGCTTTGCGTCCTGTCAAATGTGGAGACATAAGTGGATGTCGGCCTGAGATCACAGTCCATCTTCTTTCCAGGTTGCAATTTCTCTTTGGAAAATTGTATGGCGTCGGTACTTCGTGGTCGCCACCAGAGGATCTGCGATATCTACGACATGATAAAGAATGCCACAGACACTGCGATGACTTGTCGGTGATTTTCCCGCTTGCTCTCGAGATGGGCATGTATAATGTCGTTCGCTTTATCCTCGAGAACAAGAACTCGCTGGGGCATTTATTATTTCGTCCACCAAACATTGCATTGCTAGGGGACTGCCGGGTTGCACAGAGTGTATCTAATATTTGTCACCAATTCAGCTGTCAGGATGACAGACAGATTCTTCAGGGCACATTCCCATTGATCTATCACGTTATGATACATCCATTGTTAGAAGATTACTTCAATTGGGGAGATACCTCATGGGACATGGATAAGTTGCACTTGATGCAGCTTATCTTGACTATAGATGCACGTACACTACATAGAGACAAGGAGATGGGGAGATGGCAGTCAGCGACAGTTTTGGGTGCGGAGCTAAGCCTTCAAGGTCTCGACGCAAATGAGATTGGCCAGCTTTTCGAAGAAATCGACCGGTTTGCCGGAATTGGTCATGAAAATCGAGAGGAATGGGGGGAGGTGAAAAGATTGTGTGAAAACCAGCTAAAAGACCCTTCTTATGGGCGCAACAGACCGATAAAGCAACCCCTGGGAATGGGACTGGAGATGAGGAACACAAAACGGAGGGTTTCTACAGATGATTCTTCGGAGCCTTCTGGAAAAAGACAGAGGGAATTATTCTTATTCTAACAATACTGGATGAGATACTTGATGTAATGTAATTCGGATTTTTGCGCTGCAACACGCAACTACATACTGGACGCTGAGAAGCTATGCTTAGGCAGCATGACTAAATTGAATATAACGATTAGTTGCTCTTTGAAGAGATCATTATAATTCCTGCCATTGGCTTCGTTTCTGAGTTGATATCCTCTCTAAATCACACCTTCCATTTTGAGCAGCAAAACCTACAGCGACGAACCCATCTGCACCCCTGCCAAGCTTCGCTGAATACGAAAACATTACCCACTTATTATGCAGCCCCCAATACCCGCAAGCGGGCCGCTTATTCGATTGATTCTAGAACATCTCTCAGCTGAACAGAGTTTGCTTTGTAAGGCTTTAAATCACCCAAACGAGCAATATAAATCATCGTTTGGCCTGTTGTGAGTTGTCCCTTTGGCGTCGGCCGCTGCGGCTGAATTGTGAAGACTTGTAATGGCTCTATCTTACGGATACACGGCATCTTTTGTATATGATCTCTATGTGTATCTCACGGGTATGCGGCATCTTATGGATGGAAGGCGATGTAAAGTGTTGATAATATCGTGATAAGCTTCAAAGCCTGTTGAGATGTCGCTCCAATGGATGTAATCTTTACCGCTTATATATCACTATATATAGAGGATACTGGTCTCTACAAAGAGTCAGACTTTCAAGCTCATCTTCAAGAAACAGCATTTGCTTCAATCCATTACAGTCAACAATCATGCTTTCCCTCAGTACTCTGGTTCTTTCCTTTGTAGCAGTCGGCTATGCCACGCCCCTTGCTATCAGGCTGGACAACACCGAGCCTCCAGAGAACGCTACATTCGTCCAATGCGTCGAAGGCACCACGGACCCCATCTGCCTCAAGATTCGCGGACCATCATCCGATGTCATCACGGAGATCGTTCATCCTGACGGAACCGTCGAGGTCCACCGCAACAAATACACACGCGAGCAACTGAAAGATATCCGTCGCCAGAACAAAGTCAAGAGCGTCAAGCACAAGCCCGGCCACACTGTCCGCGATGGATCTGCCGCATTCATCAGCGACCTCACGAAGAGAGAGTCTGGCCCTCGAATCTGCAAGAGCGAGACCCAGCGGTGGTGGGATCAGAACGACTGGGGCTACTGGTACCAAGCTTGGCACCAAGTTGGCAACTGCTTCTACTGCAATCAGTGTACTGAGGCCATTGCAGTTGGCTTCTCCGTTTCTCAAACTTGGACTGTTGGATTGAGCGCCAAGTTTGGCGAAGTTATCGAGGCATCTTTTGAGTTCTCATGGGGTGAGACGCACACTCTGACTGATACCCGAACATGCCAGTGGAACAATGTTCAGTCGGGGTGCCATTCTATTTGGTACCAGCCCTTGATGTCTTATCACAATGGATACGCGAACTATCAGACACATACGCACTGTGGTGCTGGTCAGGGCCAAGGAGCCTCAGATTCTTATTACGACCATAATTATGCGTATGCCAACGTCAATCAGATCGGCAACAACAATGGTGTCAACCAGGGCAATCTGGGGTGTGACAGCGGTTGTCAAGGTAATGATCACAGGCAGTGCCAGTACGGAAACAATGGTGGTTCTCTTTGGCCCAATGCCAACTAGAAAAATCTAGAATTGAGTCACTTGACAGAGGGACAAGCTTACCCAACCTTTTCGAGCCTATCAAATCAGTACAAAACTTTGATATAGAGGTATTCCTATTGTTAGGTTGAAATAGATTTATTTAGAACCTTGATAATTTACAATCTATGCGAGGACACAAGTTCATCAAGTGAGGCTGAGCATGCAGGTGGTTTCTATTAACAATCTTATGCAGGTTGTTATATTATTAATAAATTGAAGGGTGAAGGATTGGCTTGGCGTAAGACCAACTGCTACCTTGGACGTCAGACGTTCGGGCTTTTATAAATTCCCAGGGGTTTCCGTCTTACATACATCTGCCGGACCCCACCATGTCGAGGCATTATTGGCGAGCTGGCGAGTCATGATCTGGGGAAGTACCCAATCTTATGCTGTAGCGTGACTCTGGTGTGATGGAAATAACAATTAACGAGCCCTCCACGTAGCACTTGGGATTGTTTAAGCTCTTGGCAACATGTTAATTAGCGACCTGTTTCGTTACAGGGGCCCATGGTCGATTGATAAAACACGCCGAACTACGGATAGACGGGAAGACTAGTTGTGCCGACTACTCCTAGACTGGTTGGGGGCTGCTAATTACAGGAGGGTAAACTTAGCCGTCCTTAAGTATCTACACAATAGCTACAGCTAGTTATGCTTATTTCCAACTTTAACTATGACGAAGCAATATGGGATGATTATCCTTTCAGCCGCAGGTCTCAGCTGCAAATGACATATCCAGCTACGACTCTATTTCCTCTTGTATTGAATGCCTATTGCAGTGTAAGTCGGCCCACCTCAGTACCGAGTAATTCCCGTTGGAAACACAAAGTCCTTGGCTTTGGAAAGCATGTATCTTAGAATACCCTGTTACGGATCCCAATCCTAGCCTAGTCCCTAGCCGCATTAATTGTGATAGCCACACCATCTCCATAAAAGTCCCCCACCTCAACGGCCGCCTTATAGCCTTACACGCTGGGATCAATCGGATCATCACAGTGGCTGTAAGCTTGGGCCAGGAATCCTTTGCAATCCTCAATGCACCGCAAGTCTCCATAGTATACACATGAACTCCAATAGTGCTGCGATGCCAAGCCTTATCTCGCCAAACGTTCATGTCAGCTGCCAAGCTCAAGTTTAACATGGTACCAAAAAGGCTGAACCATGCAATAGTTAGAATATATATATGCCCTCTCTTACTCAATGAAAAAGCTTGAGACAAGTCTTCATCGGCTCAGTTCGCTATACCTCCCCACAGGTCAATCTATCTCCCACAAAACATCTTCACCATGAAGACCACCACCGCCCTTTTGGCTCTTGCCGCCGCGGCAGAGGGTTCACCCCTGTTCTCCAAGCGGGATGCGAATGATATCTTCAACGACAAGCAGAAATTCTGCAAGGGATGGGACCTGAAGACCGTCGAGGGCGTCGACAAGCTTTGGGAAGACACAGCTGCCGGTGTATCCCTTGAGCTATTCATCAAGAGCCATTGGGGTAAGCATCTTGCTCCTTCACCTACACCCAACTTGACAATAAAATGCTAACTTTTATACCCCCCAGAGCACCAGAATAACTGGGTCAAGAATCTAGAAGATCAGGTCATGGGGGGCACTGACGGCAAGTCCGGTGCTAGCGGCTGCGCTCTCATCGGAACCAGCTGCAACCCCATGGGCGGCATCGGCTGCGAAGAGCAGTTCGACAAGTACGGCAAGACATTTGTGGGCAAGAATTCGTATTGGACTTTTCAGGCCGTCAAGGGCATGCATGGCAAGTTCGCCGAGTTGCACCGCCAATTGACCACTGAGACTCTTGTCAATGGCCTCAAGATCGGGCAGATGCTCAAGGACTTTAGCGGAAATGAGAATGGAGGAGGCAATATGAAGGGCTGGCTTTCTGCAGCTGCAACTATGGGTAATGCACTTGGCGGCCTTGTTCCTGGAGTGGTAAGTTACCCTTTCTGTCCAGTTCCAATCTTTTTGTTACTGACCATCACCAATACAGGGCTCTGGCATCTCTGCCGGTATGGGTATTCTGGCAGGTATCATGTCCGGTCTCTCCTTGGGCGATGATGAGGATGATGGTGCTGCTACTATATCAGCTGGCCTTGCCGACCTCTTTAAGTCCGCCTCAGTCAAGCTTGAGGATACCCTCCGAATCGCTACCGGAGGCGGTAGAAGCGACGATGAGTACAACTCTCTCCCCGCCCCCAAGTGGGACACATATGAGACCAAGATCGCCAAGTTCTTCAACGGCGGCTGGTTCCTTCTTGACGATGACGTCGAGACCGTGCGCGTCACTCTGGGCTCTATCACCAACAACATCCAGAAGAAGGTCGCCAACGACGTCATGAAAGCCTCCAAGCTGCACCTTGTTGCTGATAAGCTTGGCGGTAAAGATTCGCGTGAGGATTGCGGTTTTTCCACTGGTCGACAGTGGCTGCCGCTCCGTGATGGCGAGGAGTACTGCTGGTACATCATGCGAAACGATCCCAACCCCATTCGTGAGGGAGAGTGGACCGAGGTTGGTGCTGATATCTACGAGAAGATGGCTTCCTTCGGTTTGGGTGATCGCGAGACTTACTACAAGGCTGTCATCGACTGCGCACTGAACAAGGGTGATAGCGATGAGGTTGACACAAGCAACCTTGTTCAGGGAGAGATTCCCCGATGTTTCTTCAACTTGCCTGCTGTCTTTGTTGAGCATGACAGCTCTACTGGCTGCGGAAGCCCCTTCGACAGACAGGACTGTGACTACCGCAAGGGTACTCCTCTTAAATGAGCTAAAGAAACAGTCGCTGTTAAACTTTTGCTACCTATATATATCATACTTTTAGGAGATGAGGAAGATGACATATGTACATATTTATTCAGGGCCCTTCTTAGACATAACTTATTTTTATTTGATACATTCTTGTACAACAAACCCAAGTTCCTAACTATAAGATTTCTTTAATCGTAAGCGCAAATATCAATGAATTCATACTGGCAACTCATTCCTGCCAGTACCTTGTTCTGGTCATAGCCTCATTTCCAGAAACATGAGATAAGCAGGCATTTCATGTGTTGAATGCAAATTCCTTTTGAGTTGAGAGCAAAGAGTGGCCATTCCATCTCCCTTCTTGCACAAGCGCCGTAGTGGCACAGCAGTAACATCCATAGCAATCCTATCGACTTATATGTAACGAAGATGCCCTGTGCACTCTCCTATCAGGCCAGAGTCCGACTCAGTCTGCGCCACCGAATAAGCAACGAGGCGATAGACTTTACCAAAGCGGCGAGCCCGCCGCCCCTATAAGGGCTCTTGTTGCACACTTAGAATCCAAACAGGTAGATCAAAGGAGGAACGACGAGCTCCGCAGCAGCAGCAATCTTGAGCCACGATGGAGTCCAGCCCAGACTCAGCCCTGAAGTCAAGCGACCAATACCAGCCAAGAACATAGCAGTTCCGAGCAAAGAAAGAGGAATCTTTCTCGCTTGGAGATTACTACTCGCCCACCAGAGTATCATTCCATATCCACTCCAAATTGCTCCCAAGAATCGAAGCTGGTTGTCCACGAAGGCCAGGGTTGGGGTTGGGAGGAGAGCTCGCTCTGATTCGGGTATAATGAGTTTATGGCCGGTGATCAGATCGACTGTCCCGGTGAACATGGAGAATATGGCGAAGATCTTCAATCCGCCAGCGAGAAATTTTGAAGAGCCGTATTCGGACATGGTTTTTGAAAAAATATTGCTGGTGACAAATATGATTTTGATAAACGTGAATTGAACACTAATTGCATTATTACTTACGACTATGAACTTCTCTTATACCCAAATAATGTGTTTCGGACACCTTGGATAGATAAGCTTTATTTGCCATGCTTATACGTTATGCTGACAGGCCGGAAATCCCGTCGGCATCGTAACGTATCCCGAGAGATGACAGCTTTTTCCAAATTGGGACTATTAAGCGCCAGGTCCCACAATATACTTACTGTTTAAGTCAGCACGTCCTTCAGAGTCATAAAAAGCCAGTATATACCTCAATCAGCATCGGGGTTCTTATGAGTAGAAACTGTCACTTGATCATTCGGACGGGAATACTTGCAAGCCGACGACCGAGTTAACAGTTCCGATCGTTGAAGGACATCCTTTACCGAATTTATCAGCTCCTGACCCAAACATGAACGGAAGAGAAAAGCACTCCATGCTGTACGAGGTATATCAAGGCTCCCAGCAGGAATGCCAGGTGTGTCACCTCTCCAACAACGATCGGCGTTGCGAGGCTCTCTTCCAAATATGAACAATCAAACTTTCCCATATTATCATAATCTTAAATCTGATAAATGATGGAGGGTTGAAGAAGAGATACAAGCTAGGGATTTCGGTAAGAGAAAACGATGGGCATCATCGGCGAGGGACTGTATGTACATCCACTTCGAGACTTCAACCCCTAGAAGCTGACTCGGCGTCAGTGCCACGACCATCATCACCTTATTCAGGTAAAACCCAGCACTCCTCTTCGGGCCGCGACCGAACAATTACTCCGGCCTGGCTGATAGCCTTCCTAATTCTTGTTGGTGGAAACTATTAACTAAGTTAACATTAGAACCAATAACCTTAAGAAAGAACTATAGTCTACGACGATGATCACCCAGGAAAGTCCTTTATCGCCAACGGACACATAGTGGCGAGACCAAAAGTCTTCATCATCATGACGAGTTCGAGTCTATGTTGTGGGGAACGAGGTTAAGTTCTGCGTCGTGATGTAAGCTCTCAGCCACAGGCCTTAACTACAAATAACACATCCGGCTCACTATTTAGACATTCTGTCACAATGTATGACCAATGCCTACAGTACAAATACTAATTGGGAAACCTAGAACATAACTCTTTTGCTGCGGGGGTTGAAAAGTATAAGAAGGGCCAGTTAGATCAGTAAACGTGTTATTACCAACCAATATCTGTACTCATTTCTTCATCTTCCTTCCCATCCATCTTCCAAGCTAACTACATGCATCTCATCGCACTCCTGGCCGCGAGCCTTGTCCTCCGACTATCTTATGCTCTTGCCATGCCTTCTCGCCGAGCTGTAAAGTGCGGTTATGAAACTTATCCTTTACCTGGCCAGACATGCTCGACCTTTGCCAAAGATTGGAGTATGACTGTGGATGAGCTCAAGTCGTTGAATCCGGATCTCAAGTGTCCTAAGCTTAATCCAGTCGGTTATTACTGTGTCGATGGGACTGTCGACAAGGATGAACCAACCGGTGTTGTTTCCAAGACGACAGAGCCTACGTCTGCTCCTCTGCCATCACCCGACAAGACACCCGATGCTCCTTCTGAGGCAGAGTCTGTTTCAAAGCCCCTTTCTGATGCGAAGTCAACTGCAAAGCCTACTGTTCCCCAGAAACCCTCTCCTGCGGATGAGTATTCTGGAAGTGGCATTCAAACCCCTCGCCCCATCCAAGAAGGCATGGTAGCAAACTGCAACAAATTCCACTACGTTACCACCACGACCACCTGTCAAGGCGTTCTCGATTACCACAAGATATCCCTTGCCGACTTTATCAAGTGGAATCCTGCCGTTGGAAATGATTGCACCAATTTGTGGAAGGGGACAAACGCATGCGTCTGCGTCAATGGCTATACTTCATCTCCAACGACAAACACCAAGCCCAACCCAGTAGGCATTACCAGCGACAATGGATTCACGACGCCTTCACCAATCCAGGCTGGTTTGGTTAAGAACTGTGTGAAGTTCCACTACATCGGTGCCGGGACTACGTGCCACAGCGTTCTGCAACACTACAAGATTACCATGGCACAATTTGCGCAGTGGAATCCTGCAGTTGGCGAGGATTGCACAAATATATGGAAGGATACCTATGCTTGTGTTGCTGCGATTTGAGGAGGTTTATGCACCTTGGCTTCCGATTCGAGGCAATTCTATGGTCATGTATAGCCTGCTTCTCTTTCGGAGAGAAGAGCACCTGATTTTTACTTGTACGGCAAACTTTTACCATATCATTTTCCCTCCCATGAAACCAATGGCAGCCCGGGTTGCTTTGTCAATAAAAATTGCAATAACTGGAATTTGATTTAAAACATTTGTCGTACTTCCTTGCCCAAAAGGCATCGGTGACGCCTAATAATGACCTGCAATGCCCTTGATCTCTCCGATGGCACATTTATCCTGTAGATGACTCTTCTTGGGATCCAACCTCTGCTTGTGTACTCCAGGTCTGAGAACGATCCTGAGCCGGGTAAACATGACTCTGCCAGTTCTGTCTATCCGTGGCCACGACCGTGAAACCCCTCCACGGTTCATCTTCGCCACTCTGGCGCAGCCATTCTAACATTGGTGACATGTAGTCCAGATCGACGTTAGATTTGATATGTGCCATTGTCGTGTAGGACTGGGCTCACCTTGTTCTTTACTTCCATGTTCCTTAGGGTTCTGCGGTACGCTTGGACCAGTTGCTTTCTTTTCAGCAGTGGCATTTCTCTGCGACGACAGCATTCTAAAGGCTTTGTTGTAAGAAAGGAAACAGAGGCCAGTAGGAAGTGACAATTCCAATCAAGAAAAAGGCTGGTAGTTATTGTGACACTGGAGGGCTAGAAGAAAGGCTCATTCTTGTGATGAACGCTGTCTTATATATCCATTCTGACGCTTTCTTGAAGACAGACTAGGTAGGCGAAAGACATTGCCGTGTTGTTAATTCAATTTGGGCTCGACATGGGCCATTTTTCGTATTGGATGTTTCTCTGTAACCCCCTCTAATTGTCTGGGATATCTCAACTGTTTGGTCTTACAAAAGCGTCAGGGCCAGTTTCGCTATTGGTCCAACCATTGACGGCCCCATCAGGGCCGTTTTTCGGATTCGTGAACTATATGAGCATTTACAGAGTCGTCGGTGATTTGCTGAACAGAACGAGGCTGTCTCAGGGCCATATTTCTGATTGGTGTGATGATGCTTAAGCAAGGATAGAGTGATCAACGGCCCTTCAGTATATGCATCTGGATAGTCTTATGCCCCGGATCTGACGAATCAGATAAATGGCCCCCTTACCCCACTATCCATATCAACAAGCCTCACTCCATGAAAGTCTCACCGATTCCAACCCCATCTCACATCTACGTACCACTCACGGTCAACGAATCACAGAATTGGCCCTGGGTCTGAGCCACGAATAATTTCGGGCAAGCATTTTCAGCTGACAACAAGTTATTTCAATCAGCTGTCGCCCACTTTTCCAAACTCTGTACTACTCTTATCATTATCCTCCACTATCTAGTGAAGCCAGCTGGCTCAACACCTGCCAGGCCGATGGTACTCGATACCAGAACGCTCTTTTGCGCTTCGTTGCTCTGATGCTCGTCTGCCCAGCAGACACTTGAGTTCTTAGCCATTAAGGTCCATCTCGTGGGAGTGTCAGCGCCAAGCATAGGCTTGGCGCTTCCCCCATTCAAGAAGACCAAAATGATCATCACTTAGAACCCTGGACAAGCGACATCGGCGACGCGCAAGGGCAATTCGATTACGTATGGGAAACTGAATTCCAGCTTTTGTCTAGTGTTGAGAGCAACCATTTTTTTAACTATGGATATGACGACTACTGTGTCGAAGCGCTCGACGCATGCCTCACATCCTCAGCCACATTGGGTCCGACATCTGAGCGACGCTCAATCAATGAGCCTCACACCGCTCTCAACACTACTCAAGAAGCTTCAAACTTGTCTCAGGACGATCTACATTCTTTAGCTAGTCGAAACTTGTTGTTTTTGGAACAGCCAGAACCATGTCCTCCCTTGTGCGACCCCTCTCCCCGCAACAATGCTCCTACGTCCAACTCGCCAGAATCCGTTGGGTACGAGAAGAGATCCTCTCAATCTACCACGTCAAGCCCTGCATCCAATACGGCTCAGCACAGGTGCGACTTCTGTGCCGAGCCTTTCATCGACGTGGATTCTCACTCGTAAGTATCAACATGATCTTTCTTTCCCACCAGTCTAACAAGCAGCAGTGCCCACCTCATAGTCTCTCATCACATTTCAAGTCCCTTCCATTGTGGCAGAACAAGCTGCAGTAAGCCCTTCAAGGACGAGAGGTCTTTGAAGCGACATTTGATTGAGTTACATTTGGGCGCCGCATATGTCTGTCGCTGTGACAGACAGTGCGTAAGAAAAGATAAGCATTGTAAACACCTTGAGAGCAACAGCTGCACTGGCCACGGGCTTTATCGATGCCCATGTGGCCATGCAGTTCGTCAGCTTAACACGCACAAGCACCACATCGACAAATGTGGTAGAAAGAGGAGGGGAAGGCCGCCAAAACACTTGGTGACGACCAATGGAAGAATCTGAAACTCCGAACAAGAACCATACGTTGATACGTTCAGGTGTCACATGGAAGGCAATGTCGCCAGCGCGACTCCACTGGGTCGTGTGATAACCTGTATCAAGGAGCTGCCTGTGAGACGCAACCCTAGTGCTAAGTTCTCTGTGCTGATTTAATGAGAGCCTTAAATCAGCACAGAGAACTTAGCACTAAGGATGCTTCTTACAGGCATCCTTAGTGCAGGGGGTCCTCTTGAGCGCTTGCAGTTTGTGTTTCACGTCTCTAGGTTTTCGGTTGTCCATGCACGTTGTGCAGATGTTCGCAAATACTTGTGAACTTTGTTCGATGATCTTATATCTTTCTCTTCTCCTTTTTCTTTTTGGGTTATTAAATTGTAATAGTGTCATCTACGTGTGGCATGAGGCCCTGAGGTCGGTTTGTTATTTTCATTTCCCATGATTATAGAGTTCTTCGAGCCTCTTACGAAGTGAAATTGATATGTTACAGTTAACTAAATCCATTCTTTATGATGTCTAAACTGTGAGCTACATATGTTATTTGCAGTTGAGACCTATGGCTCAGAGCTCGTGAGCTTTTAATCACCAGTCAGAATTCAAGCATTCATTCTCAAATATCAAACGCAAAGAGACAAGTAAAGGAAGAAGGGTCTTTTGGGAAAGAAGAAGGTTAAATTGGAATGCCTGTATGGGATCAATTCAACCAAGGTGAGATAGAGTTATTTCAACAAACACTCTTTGACCATCGTTGTCGTGAAATGTTAAATTTTGCAGGCACTACACTCCGATGAATAAGAGATGGATGCATGGCTTGTTTTAACGGAGCTCTTTAGGAAGGAAAGCTTTAAACATGATCGGCCGGTTTTCTCTGTCTTCCAATGGAGCAGAACGATGATGCGATATGGTTACATGGAACGCACCTCAACAACCCTGCATGTGACATAAACAGAAAGACTTGAGTATGACCCTTAGATAAGCAAGAGGACGAGTTGTTATTATAAAATTAAAAAAGAAGTCAGAGATAAGATTAGATTTCTTTTCTTTATTTCTTCTTTATTTCTTCTTTATTTCTTCTTTATTTCTTCTTTATTTTTGAGTATTAACATCATAGTATGTATAAGCCCCAGGCCTCATATCCACATGCTTAAGTGCCATTTCATTAACTAAGTGTTGTGTGCTGATATAAGCTCTCAGCCACAAGTCTCAACTGTAAATAACACATCTTGCTCACAACTTAGACATTATACCACAATGCCTGACCAATTACTACAGCATAAAGCTGATATCATGGAAACCTAAAAGATGACTCAATTGCCCGCCGTCACAGGGTATAAGAAGGTGCCTCTGATGCGTCCCCCAAGACGATCCAACTCAGTACCAGGAAAATCAAGGATCTTGCGATACAACAGCAACAGAGCAAGATGGCGGCGCACACACCTAAACGAAAGCTCGTATGTCCTGCGCAATTTCATTAACCTTTTGTTTGTCACTGATAATCAGGGGCAGGGTTGACTGAATATAAACAAGGATTGCCAATCGATGGTTTGTGCTTTTGACCAGACTTAGATCTGATGTCGTGAATGCCGAAAGTGCAGAGTGTATTCCCGAAAACAGCTGACGGTAGTTCATCTCCGATAGTTCTTTTTGCAACTCTTCGAGGTCTTTAAGAATTCCGTAACCTGAGCAACGAATAATCAACGGAAAGCCCTGATCGACTTGTTCTATCTTGGACTCTATAAGATCGTAGAATGTCAAGTGAAATAAATTCCGCACTCTCAGAAAACGAAACCCGGTAGCAGGATCGTTTGAAGCCTGAGCCGAGCGAGGTTTTCCTTTGTCGTCGTAGAGAAGATACTGTAGTATAGCTAACCTGAAGGTGATTTACCGAGACGAGAGAACTGGTTCGTTCATGGGTTTTCCATTTCCAATGGGCTCCGTAGATTGAGAGCTTGGAACCCCTTCCAAATCCTTCTCTGTACGTCCTTGATGCCTCTTCGCTCGTCGCCTTTCTAGCTGCCGCGTTCGTCTTGACTCTCGTTTATAGTCTGTGTTTTGGGTTTGGTCTCGTTCGTCTTGTTGGCCTTCTGAAGGAGTCGAGCTGTCATTAGACCCACTCGGTAACCTCTGGGAGAACTCGCTCAAACCAGGGGTCCCTTCTTTGGCTGTGGCAACATCAAGGGAGTTGGTCGTATAAATTATGACTCTAGCTCCGCGACATGGCGCTGAAAAGTACGTTCGGGCTCCTAGACGGTACGTGCATCGTTTTCGATACTTTTTCAGTTTCCCTGAAACTCTATCGATAACAAAAGCGCGAGCCTCTGCTCTCGACTCTTTAGCACCAGTTTCAGGATCATACACAGAATAGACATCGGCGTGTCTCTCCCTCCTAATCAGATCTCCAATCATCAGAGAATAACCAGGATCGTCTTCGTCTTCTAAGATCAGATTCACAGTCGTGTTATCGGGATCATCTTCAGGCAGCTGCAATGCATGGCGTGTGGTGCCAGTGGCCGTTTGTTGATATTGCTGGCACGGTCAGCTTGAACCACAAGCGAACTTGATATCTTACCTCCATTACCCTCAAGAAGAGATTCTTTGATGCTAAAAAGATTCTTGCCGTAAAAGGTTGAAAGTGAGACTGCATGGCTGTTATATGCTGGTAGCGCTGACAAGAACCTCCCTACAAGCACAACACTGTCTAATCTGATATCTCGGCGTTCTTTTAGACCCATAATGTCTACTTATGGATGACCAAGGGCCATTTATCTGATTGGATCTGCACGAAAAGTACTCGAGTCTTGGCCATGGTAATGCACGGCCTGCTTTTCAGATTGCGCCAATCAGATAAATGGCCTTCATTCAGCTTTTCAAGCCATGCTACAGTCGGTCAAGCAAGTAGACGGCCAACGAATCGGAGACTTAGCATATGTCTTTGGCGGTCTGTTGAGACTGCGGTACGCGTAGTCTTCCTGAGCTCTTTAGTTCAGCATAAAAACGCTTCCTCGCCGCAGCGAAAGCAATTGTGATCCTCAGACAACCACCCACCCGCCTCCTCCCTTCATCAATACGCTACTACCATCATCCATCCTCTATTCTGAGGAAGGAAACTACATTCCATTTGCAAGCAAAATCCCAACAAGTCGAACCCTTTCCGCAACTGAAGTGCTGAGCCACGTGATCGTCATGGCTATGCGCAACTTCAAATATCGGCGGCGCATTAAGTTGTGCATGTGTGGATGTGCTGCAAATGCCACACATGATCCAGTTTGAATTACAACCAACATCTACAACAATTCTCCAACCCTGCCGGTATTGAAGATGACGAGATATGGCTTGATCCTTATCTCTTTTCGGAACCGGGTCAAATTGTCAACCCCCCTCAGGAACCTCATGGCGCATCACAACTTTGCCGTGATTTACCCCAAGACATCGATCACCAGGGCCTGGGCGGTACCACATTTTCACATTTCATTCAATCCAACACCGAACAGGAATCATACACTTACTTACTACCATCTTCCGATGAGCCTATGCAAGTGGCCAGTGTCTTGAATCTGTGCGGTTTTTCTTTTTTGTTCACCGAACCATTCATTTCTCAAAGGTCCCGTGAGGAAGCGACACGTGAGTCTCTTCCGCACCGGCAACATTCAAAACCATTACGAAGCTTATTTACGATCCTTGCGAGCAATAATGCTCCGTCTCCGCAACCAGCTAGGTACGAGAATAGCCCTAGTACGTCCCCTCCCAAACTTGGACTTTTCCGTTGCGCGAAAGAAGGCTGCCAGCATTTGTCTTTTAAGAACGAAAGGACCTTGAAACGACATCACGACAGCAAACATTCCGGTGCTCTCTATGTCTGCCGATGTGGGTATCCCAATGGGCGAAAGGATGGTCACCTAAAGCATATAGACAAAGAGAACTGCAGTGGTAAAAGGCCGTTCACATGCATTTGTGGCCTTGCCACTGATGATATTGTCGAACATCGCAAGCATTTAAAGGGCTGTGCGACAGGGAAGCGAGGAAGACCTAAGAAGCAGAACGCTGTTTAATGGTAGACATGTCAAACTTGGAATCGGCAAAGCAGATCGTAATCTTTTTATTCTATTTGAAACTAGACTTGGACCCTAAGAGCGGTGAGAGAATATTCTCATTTCCATCCATGCCCCCCACAGTCCTGGCTGGAGCGATCGCGAAGGACAATTGTACAGTGTTTCGGGCGCTGCATTTCCAGTACCACCATCTAAGCCACTTTCGACCGAGAGCGGCATCAGGAAAGTCGACGATTTTGGCGGCGTGTCAGTCCTATGGGTCCACTGTGATGATTGGTCTACAGCGGATGATGTAATAAATGTCTAAGTTGAGACGTGTTATTTGCAGTTGAGACCCGTGGCTGAGAGCTTATATCACCACACTGAAGACCTTAGTAATAAAACAGGAATATGCCACTATGATCGCGGACATCTGCCAAGAACTAGCAATGCGGTGTGCTGATAGCGTTTGTGGTGTTGATGGCAAGCCCTTATCAGACCTTTGCCTCAGGAGGCGTGGGATGTCGGATGATTGTAGTCCCGCGACTTTGCTGAGAAACTTTAAAGAACTGGGAATGAGTTGCTCAAAGTTTATCTTCTGTCATTGCGATCTGTATTCCGTGAACATCATCATAAATACCCCAGACAGTTCGCTCGGGCTGATAGACTGGGAGACGGCTGACTTCCTTACTCGTGAATGGATCAGAACCAAGTTCCGTGTTTCAGGCGGTCTAGATCTTCCTGGATATGATCATGATTCCAGATGAGATTCAGAAGACGCGTCCAGAGGCACTTGGAGAAGCAAGGTTTTCCTGATATCGCAGAAGGATGGATGACATGGTGACAAAACGAGATGTAAATCCAAACCTTGGTAGTTCCCGTAACGAGGGCAAGCTTTAGATATTTTGCAGTTGCGGCCTGTGGTTGAGAGCTTATAATCACCACACAAAACTTAGACCTATCTCAGTGACCAAGATCGTATCATGAGGATAAGGTCCAATTACCTTAGCTAAGACTCTAGGTTCTGTGTAGTAGTCATGATCTCCAAGCCACAGGCCCCAACTACGAATAACGCCTATGGGGACCAAAGTCTCTTTGGTGCACTAAACTTAAACAATAACTTAACTGGTCCACTTTATCTTTCATATAAGGCAGGCTTAAACCACATCATTACCACCTTCAACCTCTTATCACCTCCTCGAAATTGTCGATCCTTCCTACCGAACCAGACTATGACCCGCAACAGCTCCCTCGGGGAGATCCTCGCACCTAGAGATGCAGCCCAGCTGATCAATCTTGACCTTGTCAATCTTCCCAACCCGCCTAATGGCTCTATACAGATCCACAAGTAAGAATAGTCAAAGCCTAGGTAAGTTTATCCTAAACTACCCTAAAGTATGATGATATTATCCAGCTCTTGGATTACTTTAGACTAGAGTCTTCTGCCACCCTTTAGGATATGTGCAACATACTAACAACGAACCTAGTGGATCAGCCTCCGGAGGTATACACACACTTGCAGGGCCATTAGTCGTGGACGGCTTCACTGTGCTATACAAAGCGATGGATCAAGCACGGCTCGACGGCCTCTTCGATCCTCAGGGTGTTCTCAACAGAAACAGAATTTGTGTCCTTCTGTCAGCCCTACCGACAGACTCAGCAGGACCAAGGCCATGTGCCATTTCACTCCAGACCTAAACGTGGCCAAGAAATACGCAGCTTGGGCAAAACGACGAGACAACGTGGCATCTGTGATCATAGTCCAGATTGCATTTCAGAACAGTGCCATCGAAGCAATGCGCCATCCCGATCTCCAGCGCGTTTCTTAGCCAAGTTCGGAGTGGCGAGATCTCATCTGGCATTGCCGTGCAATAGACTAAGACTTCCCCCGGAGCTTAACAAGTATGAACGTGCCATCCTCATCATCGGAACAATCGCAATAAGCCCAATAATCACCACCACCAACGGTCTAATGCTCAAGAGCTTACTGAGACTTGTGTCCTCAAATTCCAGGGGCCTGGCAACGGCCGCGAGCGAACAGCCGTCCAATATGTGTCCTCATCCGACGACGCGGGGGAGACGTTCCTTGAGGATCAAGCCAGAAACACCAAGCTCCTTTCATTTGGAGAATCTGAACTTGAGAATTGGATGGAAGAACAAGGGAATGCTGATTAGTAAACATATGGATGTTGAACTCGGTCATGTCTTGGGGATCAAGAAAGCCTCCGATCCTAACTTAGGGCCTAAATATGAGTAGATACTCTAAAGATCACTAAGCTTATCCTAAGTTTATTAAAGTTTACCTAATACACCTAAGCAGTTGTGTTCTTTAAAAAGAAGCCTTGGATCTTCTTGCTTCTCTTTTATTGGTAATGCAAAGGAAATGAGGATCTTTTGGTCAACCTAAATCAAATTGCACTCAGACCCCATATTCCCAACCTCATCCTCACCCTGATCCTTACTTCTCATGATCAGTACTAACAGTGACATCCTTCCACTCATTCAAAAGCTCCAACGTCTCCTCACACTTACTCCTAATATAAACATCCGCATCACTCCCCAGCACAATCCGAACCGGAACCTCCCTCCCCTCTCCAACCCCCGTCCCCGTAAGAATGTCAACGATAACCTTGGTACCCTTCTTAACATCTCCAGGCTGATTATCATCCGTCTTCTCCAACATCTTTCTCGTCTTACCCGTAGGCGTGTTCTCATCTTCATAAACATCCAATCGCTTCTTCGTAACGGCCCTCACACCAGGGTTAAGGAAGCTAGTGCGGAAGTAACCTGGTTCCACAACCGTGGCGACGATTTTGAAGGGCTCGAGTTCGTAGCGCAGGGACTCGGCGAGGGAGGACATGCAGGTTTTCACCATGGAGTAGACAGAGTATGTTGCGCCGCCTCTCCAAGAACCGATGCTTCCAAAGGTAGCAATCGTACCGCGTTTTCCATTCTGGCCGATACTTTGCTCTCGCATTCCCGGTAAGAAAGCCTTGATGGTGTTGAAAATACCAAATACATTGGTGTTGAAGCTATCGTAGAGCTCTTGCTGCGAAACCTCTTCCACTGCACCGTCAAGGATGTATCCAGCTGCGTTAATGAGATAGTCGACGCGGCCGTGCTTAGTGAAGACCTCTTTGGCGATGGCTTCGAGGTCAGAGAGGGGAGATGTTACGTCGAATGCGAGCGTGTGTGCACCTGCGTCAGCGAGATCTTGGACACGCGATGTGCTGCGTGCGGTGGCGATGACGGTGTGCCCGAGGTTGAGAGCGTGAAGCGCGATATCATGGCCGAAGCCTGAAGAGGCGGCTGTGATGAACCAGACAGGGGAAGACATGTTGAGGTTGTGAGATTGTTATAAGAGTGATGCGTGTAAGTGACTTTGGTGTGGGTGCGAAGTGCTTATAATGAAGCTTGTAAGACAAGTGATGATTGTTGTTGAATCCATCCTAAGACGAAACATCCACTCATTTATATACTTTTACCATCCCATCCATCTCCTTCAATTCATTTGATGACATTATCTCCGACCAGAACTCCTCAACATCATCATTCTATCACCGACTGCCCATCTCCCAACTATCGCCGATTGTTAGCGTCGCCACATTTCGGCGTTAACAGTCCACTCAACCACTAAAACACCATCCCGACATCCGGTGTGGCGGTATGGCTTATGCTTAATCGCTTTTTCGGAAGTGAGTAAGCAGCCCATACCAATACACCAATTGCTGATCACGGAGAAACCTTGTTTCATCACTCGGGGCAGTTGATGTAAGACTTTCGGCGATAGCCTCACGCGGAATGACGAAAGAGCAATGTTCAAGTTGTGTTGATACACTAAGAATGCCACATCATACCAATCTACATAGATCATGCAAGGCCCCAAACGCCGTAGCCGTAACTCCGGGCTCATAAACAATCAAGCACGCACCCATCCAAGGCCATCGAGGCAATCTCAATCTCAATCTGTACACATACGTTTCACCCTTCTCATATCAATCGCTCATCGCAAGGTATAGCCTCTGCTGTCCTGTCGGCGATGAGCAGCTCCGCCTCCCGTACCAATGGTAATTCGTCGCGGCGCACTGCCCGCCATGCCACCCTGGGGACTTGATCCAGGGCCTTCCATTCGAGTGACTGTGTTGTTCATGTTCATGCGTCTAGCTTGACCAGGTGTCAGAGCCATGTCTATCTTGAAGTCGTTGGGGGAGCACGCCATCGGGGGGCTTCGTCTCCTCTCAGCGCTACCTCGGCGGAGTCGAGAGATACCGTTGGCGCTGCTGGCGAGGGCCGCAGGCAGACTAGGCCTGGGTCCGGTACGCTCAGGCAAGGATCCCATCGACGATACTCGCTTGGTGCTGGATGCTGTTGTACCAGCCATGATGCTCGCTCTACGAGCCTTCTCCTTCATGGCGGTTCGGAGGGCGGTCTGAAGCTTTCGGGCATCGATAGTGCTCGTCTCGGAATCAGATCCAGATCCGGGAGGGTTGTTCTCATCGTGTATCGTGGGAAGTCGTCTAATCGCTCTAGGAATACCGAGACCCGATGGCGATGGTGAGAAATTGCCACTCTTAGTGACATCCAGAGATCGCAGGGGCGGTGTTCGTTGGATATCGGGTGAAGCTTCGAGCTTGAGGGTCATGGTGGGTGCTTTGGGTGATCCATCAGCAAGGGAATGTCTAGGTCCCTTGGAAAGGAAACCGGCCTGGAACCTGCTAGGCTTCGCACCCAAGCTGCTAGCCTCGGGAATTTCGAGACTGGGGCTTGACTCCTCGACTGTTGATGTCTCGGGCTCGAGGTATGAAGGCATGATAGGTGCGACGATTGGCTTCTCGGGTGAGGGAATCGCAGGGGAGGAGTTGTACTTCTGAGGAGTTTTCGAAAAGTCCTCCAATGTGCCCTCCTCCGTCTCATCATCCCTCCATCGGACTCCACCCTTCTTCTTAGCCTTCACTGGCGTGAAGCTGACGCCCTTCTTGGAGGCTCCCAACACCTTACGTCTTCGTGGGGATCCCTTCATGGGGCTGACAGGAGCGTGGTCGCTATGCGCGGGCATAAAGTTGGGAGCCGAAACAGGCTTGATGTGCATCGCAATGGCCTTCTTGCGCTTGGGTGTGCCTCGCTTGCTGGGGGAGAAGACTTCGACAACGGGCATCGAACCATCAGGCTTGACGACCTGACCGGCAGCTGTGAAGCCGGTTTGGAGGAGACGGTTAATCATCTCCTTCGCATGAGCGACGGCTTCTTCCTCATCCATGCCGAGCGTATCGGAAAGTGATGCGAGAATGTCGAACTGCGCGGTGAGGAGCATTTGGATCATGGCAGCATCACCAGCCTTGTCCTGCTCCAAGACTTCCCCGTAGGCTTCGCGGTTGAAGTTGGCCTTGATCAGCTCAGCTTCGCGGGTCAAGTTGTCGGCTTCTCCGTTGTCGGCACCCTCGGTACCTTGAAGTTGTTGCAAGCTGTGCGACAGAGCTGTGTCGATGGCTCGGTCCCATGCGGACTTCTCCAGCTTCTGGTGGATATGATGTCGGCTGTTCTCCAACTCAACAAGGATACCTTGAGCCGTCTTTCGTATGGCGACAAGGTTCTCGGGCATCGCATCTTCATCACCTCGCTCATCGCAGACCGTGTCGAAGGCAGCAATCCATCCGGACAGCATACCAATGCGGCGCTCGAAAGCCTTGAGACGCTTCATGTTGGTGATACGCTCTTGACGCTCAGGAGCAGAGTTCTCGTAGGCGGTGCGCAATCGCTGAATTCCTTCCCGAGCCATGGCATCCCTCTTGTCGCATTGCTTTCGGAACTTGGCAAAGAACATAGCCTCGGCGTCCTTCTGCTGGGCCTTGAGCTCGTTGATCAAAGCCATCTGTTCGTCGATCTTAACCAAGAAGTCCTTGACGTGGCGGTTGACGTTGAAGACGTTGCGCGTCACCTTGGTCTGGATGTTCTTGGCCCGGTTGGCGTATCGAAGGGTGTTCTGTGTCTCGTCGAAATGGGCGCTTGATGGTGATACACAGACAATCATGACGGTCTTGCAGTTGCCGCCAAGGGAGAACTTGAGCAGTCGGGTAAGCTTGCTGTTTCGGTACGGAACGTGCTGCTTTTGTCGACGGTCGCAAAGGGCGTTGATGCAGCTTCCGAGGGCGAGGAGGGATTTGTTGATGTTGGCACCTTCAGTGAGACGCTCGCCGCGGTTCTTGGTAACGGATGCTCGTTCGGAACCAGCAAGATCGATAATGCTGAGGGTAGCCATGGTGTGAGGCTCGCTGGCACCGGCTGATCGGTCCTTTTGAGCGATGTTGATCTGAAGAACGGCGTGTGATCGGGAAGAAGTAGCGTTGGCCTCGGTAGGAGAAACTGTGCGGTATTCGTTTCCTTGGACAATCATGTCCATAACCTCCTGGACATCCTTGGGGTGATGACTCGTCAATCCAGACACAGTGACAGCCTGGTTGCTGTCCTCCCTGAGCATCAATCCACCCCTGCTCCCACCAGGAACCAACAGATCACGAATGGTCTCGTTGTAAATCTCAAGGTAGCTCAGACTCAGATCGGTCACCTTGTCTTGGCTGCGCTCCTCAATTTTCTCAAACAGTTCCTGCATGGTCATGAAGATAATACCGGGATGTTGCGATGTACCAGTGATGGTATGTGTCTTTCCGCAGCCTGTAGCGCCGTAGGCGAAAACGGTCGCATTGTAGCCATCGAGCACGCTATCGAGGAGAGTTCGAGTAGTGCCTTCATAGACATCAGACTGTGTTGTGTTTTCGTCGAAGACGCGGTCGAAAGCAAAGACTTGATCTTTGACCTTCTTCGATGAGGGTAGGACTGAGCGGGAGAATTTCTGTACGGGGCTGTCCTCGGGAGGATCAAAGACTCTGTTATGGGTCAGCGTTTGCGTTTGTCGTAGTGGGGACGATGCGCGTACAAACAACGATCATCGACAACCTTGATAACGTTTCGAATGCCGCGTTGGTGCAGCTTTGGTGTAGGTGCGGCGGCGAGGGAGCCATCGCCGAGGAAAAGAGTTCCGTCATCGTTCTTTTGTCTGTCACGCCGTTAATAAACATACTCCACAATATCGGCGTATTGCTTACAGTTGCGCTGCTTCTCGAATCGTAAATGGTCGAACTCGAACTATAATAACGATCAGCTCCAGCACCGCACTCAACGAGCGCAAACCATACCAGCAACAGTAATGGAATTCTGCCCAGCAGCAGCTGAAGCGCCCATGACAGCCATGATATCCTTCTTCGCTCGATTTCCGACGCCAATGCAGTCCCAAGCTCTTCCACCTCAAGCTTTCAGTATCGATGAACCGTGAAGCCGTTAAGAGTAAACAAAGCTTAAAAGAAAGGCACGCTCGATGCAGAGCAGATGATCATAGAAACAATGTTCGAAAATGAACTCGAACAAGAAAGAAAAAAATAGAAACAAAGACGAATAGCTCTGTGTACCTGTTGTCGTTAGTTAGTAGTAGCAGACTACGAGCCGGGCGGTAGTTGTAGAGAAATCAATTCAGAGCTGCCGAGCACGGTTGTAGGTGACGTCTGGTTTGTTTTTCGACCTTTTTCGGAGGTGTTGCTGTGGTGACGCCTTAGCTCCGTTTTTATCAGGGGTTCTCTAAGTGGTATTCATGCGGGTGTTTTTTGGCCCCTGGAGGTGAGGCTGGAGAAGCTATTAAACAATGGAATTTGAGTCATGTTATGGAGATGCGTGCCAGGTGTTGATGGCTTATTTGTGGCTTTATTGTTGTTGACCTCAAAGCTCGAGATGCTGGTAGACCCCTGGTGATAGTGGCTACCTTAGTCCTTGCCTACCTTACCCTGTATCATCATGGCTTTTATCCTTGATAGCCAACAATACGAGGTCGTTTGAACTGCTATTACTTGTGGTCAATGAAATGAAAGCTGCTGGACTTTTTTGCGTGCTTGGAGACGTATTCATTGGCGGTGTCCCATCACCGTGGGTTGTGAACCAACGTTGAGAGCTCTTACGCTGTCATGTTGTAGCCTCCACTTACAACACATGTCCACATGGCCATCACAATAACCAACATCCATGGATAACAACAAGGTTCACAACACATACCGCAGGTCAAAACAAAAGAGCATAAACATCGGATGACACAGGGATCATGAGGGACGTCTGAATAATTCCCACGATATCGCTGCATACTAATATCACAGTAAAAGTGGTGTTGCAACAGATCTCCAAGTAAAAATCACCATCAATTTACCATTTAGTTTACAACCTAACGCCTACCATGCAACAAAAATACCCCAATTCACAAGAAATAGTGACAACATCCCACCTAACTCACAGTCTCCGGTACAAACGCATACCGGGGTAGCATCGACATCCTCTCCTCGGGACTAATCTCCGCATCATCGTAGAACATCCTCGCCTTCTTCTCCTTCTTCTTCTTATCACCACCTTCGTCCTCTCCCTTTGTCGCTGCTGGCTTGATACCCGCCTCGGCCATACGGATCATCTGATCAATATCGTCACCGGCACCACCGTTCCAAGATCCGCCTTGCGTCGGTCGCTGGGGTAGACCAGCTGCCGTGGGTAGCGCGCCGGATGATGGACGTGCGGGGAGGTTGTTGGCGGAGAAGGCGTAGGGCTGGGCTGGGTTGGGGGGTTGTACGGGATAGCCTTGTTGTTGGTCGAAGGATACTTGGGGAGGGGTCTGGTAAGAGCCGTTCTACAGATATTAGCATATTCCAAACGAAACGTAGAGAAGAGAAACTCACGAAAGGAGCCTGCGGTTGCGTCTCGGTATTCGCAGCCGCAGCGGGATCAACACCTCCATTGGCAGCAATCTCCTGCTTCCTCTTTCGAAACTCGGCCAATCTCTGCTTCAGCTCCTCCGGCGACTCAGTCTTGATCTTCTTTTGCGCATGTCCCTGTCCCGGTAGCGGGTTTCCCGTCGCGATCTGCCTATCCTTCTGCGCCTGCTGAAAGTTCTGTAGGATGCGGTTGCGGTGCTGATCGAGCATCTCCTGGGGGATACCCTCCATGCCAAAAATCTCTACCTCAAGACCCTGTCTGCTCGGAAGCGCGTTCTCGACCTGTGTGAGATTTTCCTTGTGGACTTGGTTCATGTGCACGGAGAGACCTGTGCTGTCAGCGCGGCTTTCGTGGAATTCGGATGATTGGGAAACGAACCTCCTGCTGTGTTGAGACGACGACCACAGCGGTCGCATTTGAAGTGCTTTGCCTTCTGGTGAGAGATGAGAAGCTTGAGATCTTCGAAATCACGCTCGCCTGTGATAGGAATGTTAGCATGGAGTGATCAGAGCGCAAGCCGCAGGATTCGTACAGTAGTAGCACCAGGGTCGACTGAGGACCTCCTCGATGTCAGCGTGACCGCGTCGCTTCTTGCCCATCTTGTTACTGATGTCGGATATGTGTTACAAGTCGATAGGGATAATGCGCGATCAATTCGAGCGCACAGAGGTTCCTGATAATTGTCGAATCGCAATATCTTGGACGTGGAGCTTAGAACTGAACGCGACTCGAAAAAGAGTGGGTAGCTTCGTCGGAGAAGCTCCGGTTAAAAAGAGCGGATGCCTCAACACCAAGCATCAATGATGGGACATGTTAGACTTTGCCATCACGAGGATAACTTTTTCAGAGTTCCATCTTGAAAGTGAAAGATTACGTGTAGCAGTTTTGCATGTATTGAAATGTGATGTGTGTAGTAATTATACATTGATTATGTACGTCTATAAGATCAAGTAAATATTTATATCGCAGAAGCTAAATCAGCATCATCCAAACTCATCTCCCAATGCCAGAATGCATATTTTTTTGAACCATCCAACCCATCAATACATATTTCATCAGTCCCTTTCGTTGAAGCGCCTTTTTGAATCATCACGATTCTTGTCCATTACAAAAACTCCCCAGTCAGAAAACGCCCCAGTAAATGCTCCCCCGTCAAAATCAAGATCCGTTTGGCGCCACCTGGTCAAAAATTATCAGCGGCCACTGGCCTCCCTGCTGAATGCTGTTGATGTCATTTGACGAAGGGCTGGATGTGACGCCCGGGACGCCCGCACCTGTCGAGGCGTCTCGTGTACTGCCTCCGAGCGTCAAGAGTGTCGATGCGCTGAAGCGATCTTGCGTGTCAGCGATGGCCGATGTCCAGTCGTGCCAGGTGTTTCCGCGGCTCTGCCACATCATGTCGGGCTGAGGCGCGACCTGGGGAGGCTGTGAGAATGCGAGCATTGGGTTCACTTGCGCCACAGACGACGGGAGTGCCGATGTGGTAGCTGCGACTGCGGCTTGTGCAGATGTGTTGTAGAACATGGCACCAGTGTCGTAAGTTGGAGGTGCCATGCTGTCTTGTGGGTGATCATTGTAGGCGAGTGTTGGGTAAGGAGTCTGACCGTTCAGGTCGGACTCGGGAAAGTAGCTCTTGGTAGATGGGACTTCACTTTGAGCCCCTCCACTGGTGGGTGCGGACTGGGCCTGAGAAGATGGGTAGCTTGAGGCTGGTTCCTGTTTGACCTCCGGTGTGGTAGAAGGCTGAGCACTCTTTGTCTCCTTGTTGCGCATATCATGGTCGATCCACGCAATCGTGCGGTCAATGATGTTTCCAATTTCAGTGGCAACGCTAGAATCCGAGCCTGTCGTATTGTTAGGGCTGACTGATTTGCGAACTAAGGACTGGAACTTACCGAGAAGAGAGCCAACTTCCTCAAGAATGCCGATCCAGCCGTCCATCTCCTCCCGCAACGTGGCAATGGCCTCTGGAGTCGTTTCAAAACGTTTCTCCCACATGGCAGCCAACATGGTGAAGGTGCCAGCTGTGTACATCGAAGTCTGGTACCATGTCGTATCAAGGCACTTGCACTTCTGGATCTCCATTTGACAGTGAAGCATTTGGCGCGAAACATCCTCGCAGATGGCCATGTTCTCAGCCATCATGGCCTTGTCGCTGGTCATGGCGACTGAAGGATGTCGCAGGCAAAGACGGAACTCAAGCGCCCACGTCTTGGCGTAGACAGCTGCCAGACGGGTTTGCTCGGTCTGCTCAGCATGGTCAATCACCATGTGGCCAGGGAGCTCGTCCTCCCACTTCTTGATCTGAGCCTCAAGCGCCCTGACGATGCTGACATAGTTTCGCGCATCCCGTCGAACACTGTAGATGTTCGAGTACATTTCCAAATAAATGGGAATGATCTTGAAGCTCATGATACCTGGCCAGTAAGGGCAGGGAATATCGCGGGATGTGTCAACGCCTTCATCCGAAAGAAGCTCATCAGCGATAGGCTCGGGAAAGCCGACGTCAAATTCCTCAACGGTGATAGGCATCGGCCGGCCACGACGTCCAGTAACAGCAATGTAGACAGTCATGATGACCCAGAAAACTCTCTTGCGAAGCTCATGTTGAAGATTGTTGGGCTCGCCTGGCTTTCTTGACTCTCGGTGCAAGTTCAATTCAAGTGCGCGCTGAAGGGCAAGGTTGGCGACGATTGAAACAACACCGGGCTTGGGGAAAGCTCTGGTATGCTTGACGACCATGGCCATGGCCTGGACCGAAGCCAGGTCTCGGGTGCATGTCAACTCGAAAAACTTGCTGAGCGCAAAATGGTAGTGACTGTTGGATCGCTCATTCATTTGAGCGCGCTGGTCAACCTGCTGCCAGTTTCTTGTGCCATACTGGAAGCAAATGATGGCGAAAACCATGTGCACTGTAACAAGCTCCGCCACTGAAGGCTCAAAATTAGGTTCATCGTACATGCGGGTCAACTGTATGGCTGTTAGCGATTAAGCTTAGAGGATGGTGAGACAACACTTACCAATCGCATGAAAGAAGGCTTGTGGAGGACTGGAAGGAAAGCGGAGAAGGTCATAAAGTACCACTCGGCGTAGGTGAAGGCATCTTCGCGCGAAGGCATCTCAGCCTGCATGGGAGGATTGACTCTCATGATGGATTGGAGGAAAGATTGCGGGGACTTGTTGTACGATGGCGCCACCTTGCCATCGACTGGAGGCTCCTCCGCATCTGGTGGCTCAAAAGACGCGAGGTCGACTGTCATCCCTAGAATTGACAATCGCGTACCCCCGATTGAACTGAGAGGAGCACTGTCCATTCCAACACCAAGATGATTCTCATGAGGGCGGGACTCTAATGTGCGAGGGAAGCTGGGAGACAGGCTGGGGGCTGATCCAGAGTCCTTGAACAATGCGCTGCCGACTTGAGACCATGTTTCGCCAGTCTTTGGGTCAGGAATTGGGTTGCCCATATCATCAAAGTTTGAGTCGGAGGGGCACTGTGCATAAGGTGACCACTCCCAGGGCTTGACTTCGACGCCCTTGTTGTCGAGGAGCTTCTCAAGATCGCGAATATGGGAGAGCATGTCGCTCTTTTCCCTCTCCAACTCCTGCATGTATCCTCTTCGCTCTGTGCGCCCTGTCACGCGATCTGTAACATAGCATTCAAGGTTCTGGTTGGTGCAGTGGGAGCAGCCTTCTGGGAGTGCATCGCATCGAATCTTTCGAACCTGTAATTTTCGCGCGGTTAGCATGTTGTGAGAGCATGACCTGAGATTCATGACATACCTTGCATCTGTCGCAAGCTTGACCAGTGCGTGTATAAGACTGTAATCGGTTCTTGACAACGCTGGAGAAGTCGTCCGGGCCACGTTCTAGCCTGGGAAGCTTGACTTTGCCGGGAGCTTGAATCGTGCCATCATCTTCACCATTGCTAGCAGCCCGCTTGGGAGGTCGTCCTGGCATCTTGGACTTGATGCGCGGGGAGATGCCCCTCGACGAAGCAGGTGAAGATCTCGCCGAAGAAGTAGCGGAAGGCGAAGCGCTCTTGTTGCTGGTGCTCGTGCAAGAGGCGGTGCTGGCCTTTGTCCTGGCCGTGCAACGAGATGTCGTGGCAGGCTGGCGCGGGCGGCGCCCAGTGGGTTTTGCTGAAGTCGCAGTCGCAGGGCCTTTTACAGCGGCGTGAGAAGGATTGCAGCTGTAGGCAAATGTATCAGGAGCCCAGGCGAGGGCAGGGTAAGATCGGGCGTCGAAGGGCCAGTAGAGGGGACCTGGGCCTGGCTGCGACGTCAACGACAACGACGTGGGAGTGGAAAAGTTGGCGATGGAGGAATTGAGGTTGCGCTGGGATATGGCCTCCATCATACTGGTCTGGGAACGAGGCCTCGAGCTTGGGCTTGCTGGGGCTCGTGCTTGTGGTGCCGCTGGTGCTGGTGCTGCCGGTACTGAGAATGGCACTGTACAGGGGATGGGCTTAGCGGGGAATGCGCTGTGCATTAGCGGCCTTCCGGGTATGGGGGACTCGACACTGGGTGGAGGCGAAGGTGTAGGCCTCGACGAACCCCAGTGGACGTATGTGACGTGAAGACTGACGAGGAGCGGATCTGGATATGAGACTGGACGAGAGGGAGGGAGGGGACAGATGGGATGATTTGCTTGTGATCTGTGGAAGAAATGGTCTAGACTCTAGTGGCTGTAGAAAATCACCTGTTCTTCTGCGTATATTGAAGATCTCGAACAGTCAATGCAATTGTATATGGTAAAGTATGCACAGTTATTGTATGATGGATCAAACAGGGATAAGGCTGGTGAACGTCTGGTCTTATAAGCAAAGAGATCTGGTGGATGTCTTGAGGTTGTAACCATCCATCCATCCTTAGTTCACATCTTAGCTTGGCGAGTTAAAATAGATACACCAACCTTACCAACCTTACAGTACTAACAGATCTGTCCCGGAGTTGGCGTTCAACAGAATTATTCCCATCGTCAACCTCTCTTTGCACGGAAAGCCCGCATCTCGCTGAGGAAAGCACAGACAGGTTCTCTCTATCAAATATGGAAGATAACTCATCCGGAGACGAGATATCGTCAGTGTCTGAGGAACGGAGAGTCCTTCTAGAAGAATACCGGTAGACTGGGAGAGGCAGCCACGATAACGTGAGTGTTGGATGAATTCTCCGTAGCCCAGAGTATGACATCGGATCTACTCACAGGGCCAGGCCAGCCAGGCCAGAGTTTCCCACAGAGGCACTGCAAGGGGAGACGACTCCACCATGGCCGTCTAGACCGTGGTCTTTTTCTGGGCAAGCCACGAGGTTTCTTGGGAGAAGATGCCGTACAAGCACAATGATGCTGTGGCTGAAAGTGACAAGGTCAACCTCGGCGGTACCGTAAGAAATTCGACCATGACGATTCGTCACCCAGCGCAAAAATGTCAACAGAAAACGAGCTGATGAGCGGAGCCTGGGGAAGCCAAGACTGGGCAAATCTTGGGAAACTCGTATCATTATGATTTGCATGCAACCTAGACGAATGAAACCATTGATGGAACTGCAACCCTCCTGCCGGTACCGAAGAGCCAAGACGAAGCCAGACCAGACCTGTTCAGATTAGCGGTTCTTTTGATTGACTTTATGGTTATGTCGGTGCCTTGCTGATCAGGTTCATGCTTTCAGCCTCCACTGTCAGCCTTCAGGTTGGGCTGCCAAGATGTTGATGATCCCGTTCCCGCTACAGACGGCATATGTCTGTCAACCTTGATGATGGTGGCGCCGGCCTTGTATCGGAGATACTCAACGGTGGAAGATTGCCACAGTCATTTGAACGACGTGGGCAAAACGGATGAGGCGATTGAGTCTGACTTGTTACTGAACGACGTGGAAAACGTTTAGCCATAGCAATTGATGAATGGTCATAGACATGATCCCAACATACTCTGTACGTAATATATCGAGGTCGGCTTCTCCTCACTTCGTGACGCGTTGCAGCATCAAAATCGAGTTATCGTAGTGTCACAGGCGAGCGTCATATGGAATATACAGTACGAACACAGTGTAACAAACATGTGACGACCCTTGACATGCCCCGCTACCAATTGCACAGCCCATCCCTAGATCTCACTCTTTTTTACCCCTCCACACTAAACTAAACCCAAGATCGAAACTGCTCAAACCACCATCACAACGTTACGCACTACCCTTATCCCTAAGAGAAAATTAAGTTACGGGAATCAGCAGATTTTCCTAAACGAACTTTTGTCCATATTCCGCTGCCAAGAGTTCCAGGTGCTCTTTCTCACTGCCAAGCCAACTACAACGGCTCTATCGGCTCCCAGGCCCTGGTCAGCAAGCAACAATGGCTCTCGAAACAGTTTCTCTCGAACACCTGCCAAACTCGCACAAGGTCTACTTTGCCCTGTTCCGTGACGTACAGAATGCGGCCTTTTTGCACCAGCAGCTGCTTGCTCGGAACCCCCAGTTCGAGTACGCCTTCATTGATGCCTCAGTGGTGAGTTCCGCGCGGAGTACCCGACTTGGGTAAAGGGCAGTTTCCATTAATACGGAGGATCATCACCAGGTTGTGTCACGGCTTCAATTATTATCCGCTGTGTTTAAGGCTACGTCGACGGCTGTGAATGGCGCTCTCAGGACTCCAAACGTTCACTCCGAAATTGTCTGTGCTATGAGTTCTTCTAATAACGTAATATGACCCCTTGTTCCGAGATGTCTTCGTTTGAGGCTGACATTTCATGCTCAGATTGCTGATGCCTATCGTCGATATGGTATCTCTCCTTCTACCAAAGACCTCATCGTTGTCAAGGTCACATTCCCTGGAGAAGATGGTGTTGAGCCCCTGACACATGACCAGATCTGGGAACATCTCAAGACCAATGTTGAGGGAGAGGCTTTATCCATCACAGATGACCAGATCTCTACCACCACTGACGTACCAAAGGTGCGCAAGTACTACAAGTTGAATGGACTCAAGTGGATGGATGATATCCAAGATGAAAAGGTCAAGCAGAAGGAGATCGAGTCACTCGTCATCGGCGCAATGGCTCTAAGGGGTGTCTGAAGCACAATACCAAGTCAAAGCTTCACAATCAATCAAATAATCATCGTTAAAGACTAAAACGTAAGTCATTTCTTCATCTATGCTTGATCTATCTCGGATATTGAGATGCTAGACGCCCTGGACTCCTGATCGCTACCCATGATGCAAAACAAAAGAAACATAAAGACATGATATCAAGTTCTTTTCTCTTCCCTCTTCCCTTTTTATTTTTTGTTCCTTTTACTTCTTTAAGCCAAGCCGACGGCGCTCTTGCATCGTCGGACAAGCTCGGCCCAGAGAGCATCCCGGCTGCCCCTGGTTCGCTGGACGGCATCCTTGTTCTCGTGTGCGCGTCGGAGGAGGTACTTCATGCACTCGCCAGTGGTTCCCCAGACGAGGTACTTGTAGGCGGGCAGAATCTTGGTCTTGTCAGACTGGCCAGCCTCGACAAGCTCGCAGCTGACCTCGTCAGCCATGCCCTGAAGTTGGGCGAAGGCAATGTCGGACTTGGCTCGGCCGGCCTCCATGATGGCGCGGCTTCGTCGCACGGACTCGGCGTTGTGAGAGGCGACGACAAGGCTGGCAGCGGGGTACTCGCCGGAACCCTTGACGTCAATGTTCCACTTGCGGGTGAGGACGCTGGCAGCGAGGGAGTCGAAGCAGGCATCGGTCTCCTCCTTGGTGTCGTGGAAGAGCTCGCGGGGGTCGGAGTTGAGATAAGCGCCACGGACAAGCTTGACACCGAGAGCAAAGTTCTCGATTTGAGCGAGCTTCAGGTGGTTGGAGAGAACCTCGGGGCACTTCTTCTTGTAGGCTTGGTAGGTACCAAAGATAACAGCCTCGCCAAGTCCCTTGTTGTACTTGCGGGTGAACTCGAGAGTCCAGTCGTCAATGCCGTCCTGGAGCATGTCCTGCTCGGCGTCGAAGAGGAGGCGGACACCTCGCTCGTGGGCAAGCTGGCAGATGGAGTCGATGGCCTTGTACATGGCGGGGCTGGGAGGCAGACGGTCCTTGAGCTGGTAGAGAGCGATGCTTCCGGCGCCAGTGAACTTGAGGGCGACAAAGTCACCAGGCTCAGCAAGTCGGACAGTCTCGAGGGTGCCTCGGGCCCAGGGAAGAATTTCGTTCTGAATGCACTCGTCGGTCTCCATGGCACCGTTCTTCAGACCTTCGCCCTCATCCTTGGTGAGGACAACCTCCTTGGCGTAGTTCAGAATAACACCAGTGAAACCAATGTTCTTGAGTCCATCGATAGTCTTCTTGATCTCCGGTGACTTCTCGCCTGCGCAGAACTGAGCGTAAAAGGTCTTCTTGAGGAAATATCGCAGAAGGGGGTTCTTGTCGGGGTTGAGCAGAGGGTTGGTGGTGTTGGCCAGAATACCCATGACGTGCAGTGAGGGAGGTAGGAGCAGAGGCGAGGAGGAGACGGTCATAGTGGCGAGAGATCGGAGAATCATGATGAGAGGAAGGACGGAGAGAGGTGCCTTGCTGGGAGCGATGGGAGGAAGAGGATCGGGGATTTGCTGCTGCTCGGCGATGGTGTTTGTGCGTCGCTCAGAGGAGTGGATGTGACGGCGGGCGACCATGTTGGTCTTTGTGATGGTGAGGCATGGTCGGAGTGTGTTGATGGTGATGGCGTTGGATGCAGTCGCCCAGCGAAGGGGCTGGGCAGTCCCTCGCCGAAGGGCCGAGCTCATTATATGAGATGTGTGTGTGGTGTTGAGTTGAAGGTCCTAGGTTGGTAGTTGAATGGAGATGCTGGATCAGTATGGAGGGATCCAGATGGTGATTGTGTTGGTGTTAGGTTTACGGAGCGATGATGCAAGATAAGTCAAGTTAGGTTCTATCTGGTTGAGTTTGTGGAATGGGTAATCGGGTGGCAGAGAGCTTATTATATCCATCTCAGAGGGCAGTGACTATCAGTGTCGGTTGACTGCGGTGCTTCGCTTGGTGAATCTGGTCTGTGCCTGGGGCGTGTGAGGGAGGTGGCGCTATCTCCAGCCCGATAATCCATATCTCCCTTGCCCTGTTTGTTTAGCCTTCCCCCATTCCACAGCAGAAAGAAAAAAGGCCAATTCTTCTTCGCCATTGATCTCCAGCTTGCTCCAGTTGAGCTAGTCATTCATGGTCATGTTTACGCTATACCAAGGGACCCCCCTGGTCCTCCGCAGAGGCCGAGCCAGACCGGCCCGTGACTATCAAAGTGCAGGCAAAAGGGAAAAAAAAAGAAAAGACCCAGCTGTACGGAGCTTATCAGCCGTCACGTGGCTCATTTTAGCTTCTGCATCACCACAATGGCCGAAAGTAGCCGCTGAGGGGCGTGGGGGGTGCAAGCCCACGATAATTGGGGAGATTAGAATGGAAGCTGGGGATTTGGTTTCTGTGATTGCCGCAACAGGCCGCGATCCCAGTAAATACGTGTTATGTAATTGGTGACACTGGCAAAGCTAGCAGCACAGGGCATTGTGGGGAAACCTTGGAGATGCATCACCAGCATTCTCTTAACTGTTTTGAGATTGACAGTGTTGGCTTGTGCTGAGACCTGAGACGTCTTGTGACTTATTTTGATGACGATATGTCCGTGTCTCTTACTTTCATAGCCAACTTCCATTGTTGGTCAATGATGTGCAAGGGGGCTGATGATGATGTGTCGTTGCGGTTCGGTACTTTAGATAAGGCGATATGGATAAGATATGCCGACATCCAATCCAATGGATGACGAATGGGGCTCTGCTACCGTATCTCAATGGCCTGGAACTGAGAGAGAGAAAAATATTCCATCTCGCTAGAAGCCTTCTGCAGCGTTTGCTTATCGATGATGTCTCCATAAATGACCGACCAAAGCCGCTGGCCCTGGGCTGGTCTACGGGAGAGGCGTTTACCTAGAGAGTCCTAAATTCGGAGGGCCCCGATAACAAACGACACTAGCATATTTTTTATCTCTGAATTGATCTTGCACCATGTTATTCCCCTGTGCTGGTCTCTGGTCAGTGCGATAAGTTATGAACCATTGACCAAGTCGTGATATATCTACATGTTGTATATTGTACATAGAAGAACCCAATTACATCACAATGCTGGACGAGCATCATCATCTTCCCTTGTATTTGACCTCCGACCTCGCAAGAACTCGACATACCCGATCGGTCTGCCTCGGGCTAAGCCAAGCACATCTTGAATCCCACCGTACGCAAGGCCAAACAACAACCCGTATCGCGCGGTCCGGGCGGCGGTTGTGAGTGACAGGCGATCTAGATGCACACGCCGAATATCGGCGCTTGTTAGCTCATCTCTTTCTGCCGCCTGTGCTGTAAAGTAATGTAATGTAAAAGAAACCCCTGCTCCACATCATGCAATGCTTGCAATATCTACCCGTCGCTTTCCATCATCAAAGCTCCCAAAACGCCATGCATTCCCCATATGGGGTTTTGCGCAATACCGTTTCCCTTAGTCAAGCCGAGGTCTGAAGAGATGACCTAAAGAGAAGGAGAGAAAAGAATTGACCACTTACGCCAAAGAGAAAACGCGCCGGCGACAGTAAGCGTAGCTATCGTCGTAGAAAACATGTCGCTCGCCCCGCGATATCGATCGACCGTGCTCTCAAGCGACAAGGCCAGGAAGCTCCAGAAGCCAGTCTTGAGACCCATGCGGAAGCCCTCTCGTATGCCGCCCTGCATGGCGTGGTAATTCTTGCTCTTGTGGTAGAAGTACCACCCTGTCGTCGTGTCGGGCATCTTGTGCGCATGCTCCGCCCGAAACCGCAGCTGCGCCATCTGTCCGCCCTGCGTCGCACCAAGCGAGAAGCCCACGACTGCTGACGAGATTGTTCCCAGCATGAGCCGCATTGGCGTCGCGATGGACAGACGCGGGTTCGTGTCCTGGGGGAAAGTTAGATCTGAGGGCATTGGTGCCCCGGGCCGGGGTGACGGCGCCAGGGTCGGCGACGGAGCGGCGGCCATTTTGGTGAAGCTGGGAATATCTTGTTTCTAGGCTGCGCTTCTGTTTTCAGAGAAGGCCGAGATTGTCGCGAGGCTCTGCGGCTGGTGGAGTCTCGTCTCGGTGGTGGGATGCGGAGAACGAAAGACCGGCCGGAGTTTGCAATCCCGGCGGTGGATGCTGATTTTTTGGCGCCGCTTGGAGTCGGTAATGAAGAAGAGGGGTTGCGCTTGGGGTTGGAGTTGGTAATAAAAAGATGACAGGCGAAGGCCCGATAGAGATATGTTCTTGTATCGTGAGATTTGAATATGTAATTGAATTGACTTCGCTTCGATGCTTGCCTGATGCGAACTTGAGGCTCATGTCATGATGGACAGTGCGCTCATGCATTAGTACAGTATTCACGCACGGTCTGTATTCACATGGAGCTCGAAATGCAAGGTTTGCAGTCGTCAAAATGTTTGGGAATTCAAATGGCCAGTTTCAATACCCTAAGACAAATTCCATGGAGTTGACCAGTTCTCAGGGAGTGAATTACAGTTACTCATTTCCTCGAGTCAATGGTAGCTTCCGCCCTATGGCTGGCCAGATGATTCTTTTGGCATCCATTTTCAGTGCTTGTTCCAGGGTAGCATTCGGCTTCTAGAAGCTGTCACTTTATGCCTTGCTCTCGTTCCTGGATCTTGTTGCTGAGCTGTCACAAATCCTTGAAGATGACGTATCGATAGTATAATTCTTATAGGACAGCGTTTCTGCACACCATTGTAAGCTGGGATATCCATACGTCTTGATGGAGTGACAGCGTTCAAATCCTGCCTGTGTCCCTCCATCTACGCGCTCTCACGTGATGTCGCGCCGAGCTGAGCCGCGATTCGCCCCGCCGTTCAAAGCCTCAATGCCCCTCATGAAGAACAGAGAGAGGCAGCTTTAAACTCTGACGTCTTCCTCAAACCTTCGAAACAAGATCGACAAAATGGTACTACACAGATCGACTTACTTCCTAACGCCTTTCGATACTAACAATACCCCAGACTGATGTTGATGACGCAAACATCTCGGTGCGCTTCAAGCACGGCATCCATACCATCTACCTCTTCATCGACGCCCTCGCCCCCTTCTCCAGCGCCGCCACCGAACTCCTCAATGTTCTGATCGAACGATACCCCGATGGTCTTACCAAGTCGCTTGGCTCTTCCGAGAAGACTACCTTCGATACAGACTCAACTCTTGCCTTTGGCGCATTAAAGACGCCGAATGACCCCTCGAGCGGGTGGGTTAAACTCAAGACGGGTGATGGGGAGAAGACACCGACAGCGTTGGGACTGAAGAACAACAGTCTTCTTGCGTTTGCGGTGCTGGATGAGGAGGGTGATGCGCCAGAGTTTGAGGTTGAGTGGCCAAAGGAGGATGAGGAGCTGTATGAGGAATGATTTAGGGGCGAATCTCCAGATCCACGCGAAGTCAACTACATTTCTGCGACGGCGTACTGTCTCCCCTTGATGCCGGGCGGAAGATACACCTACGATCGAGGCTGGCGTCGAGAACCGCGCCTGAGGACTACACCACGGAGCTCTCATGGAAGGAGCATAGTCGTACGACGCCTTACTGGGCCTGCAGAATTACTGAGAAGATGTGAAAAGAAATATTAAAGTAGATACCCATTTGAACGCTTTACATGACGACCAACAAGGATGAGCTGAGCTTGGGTAAAGATCATCGGGGTAGGTAACATTGCAGGCCAAAGCATCTGGGTCGCATTGATCGAAATATCACGACGCCACAACTAATAAAATCAAGCATATTTTTAAAAATAGAGGAACTCGCCATTGTTTCAATTCCGTCTTACATGACTCGCTGAATCAATGATGCGGCGTTGCTCTCCCTGAGAAAGGGGTCCTTGTCGCATGACTAAGCCATTTAAACTTCACGTGTTGTCAATTCTCCAGGGGTACAGGACCTTAAACCAGGGACCAACACCAACTCTCCTTTCCACGACCAAACCTTTGCGCCGCTCCCAACAACGTCCCGTTGGCCTTTTTAAAACATTACCGACGTGGCTTGTGCATGAGGTTGACTACATGAAAGTCGTGGCTTTTCTCCGCCATGGCCTGGGCCTACTGGTGCCGCTCTCGATAGCCTTCACAATCTACCTCTACATCTTCCCCATCGTTCAGGGATGCGCATTCCCCGTCGAGTCGAGAGATAGTCAGGAGGCTTATGACTTGACCAAGAAGTTCCACTGGCCTTCGAAGCCGACTGCGGACGATCATGCTAAGCTTGCGCCTTTTCGACTCCTTGCGCTGGGAGATCCTCAGCTAGAAGGTGATACCTCGATTATTACGAACTACCTGGGCACTTTTCCTCATGTGCAGAGTGTTTTCAAGCATGTGACGTTTCAGACGACGCATTGGTGCTTCCGCGAGCGAGTGCGAAAGATCATACACGATATTGTCGATATAATCATGGAGGATCTTCCCTACTACCTCATGTCGCAGCGCAAACGGTTCGATCTATGGGGCAACGACTTTTACCTGGCGCATATCTACCGTCAAGTCAACTGGTGGTCGAACCCTACCCATGTATCGGTACTGGGCGATCTTGTCGGTAGTCAATGGATCGACGACAAGGAGTTTGAGAAGCGAGGCCGACGATTCTGGAACCGCGTGTTCAAGGGTACCGAGAGATTGTCCGACGAGCTGGCGCAAACTCCGAGTAACGATTACAACATTTCTGGCGTTTTGGATGGTAGTGATGAAGCTAAGCTCTGGAAGAAGAGAATGCTCAACGTGGCAGGAAACCACGATATTGGATACGCTGGAGATTTGACCGAGGAGCGATTGGAGCGCTTTGAACGAGTTTTTGGAAAGGCAAACTATGAGCTGCGGTTCGAGCTGCCCATCACGGACCCTGAAACGATAGCTACGATGTACTCTGATTCCAACCCCGAGTCGAAACGAGTCATTCCCGAGCTTCGCATTGTTGCTGTCAACGATATGAACCTTGATACACCGGCGAAGTCTCTTCCTTTACAGGATGCGACGTACGGCTTCATCAACAACGTCATTTCGTCCGCAGGGTCCGTTCAATACCAGGGTCAATTCACTCTGATCCTCACGCATATCCCAATGTACAAGCCCGCAGGCATCTGCGTTGACGCTCCCTTCTTCGACTTCCATACTGCAGCAGACGGTGGAGGTCTCAAGGAGCAAAATCAACTCAGCTCTGATGCCAGCCGAGGTTTCTTAGAAGGAATCTGGGGCATGAGCTCAAAGAGAACTGCACCAGGCGGTGGCTACGGCCGCGCAGGTCTAATGCTCAACGGCCACGATCACGCCGGCTGCGACACGTACCACTACATCAACCAAACAAACGGCACAGACCCCTCCCAGCGTCAATGGGAAGTAAAAACCTGGTCCGACGCACAAGATCTGAAAATCCCAGGCACCGATGGCATACCGGGCCGACGCGAGATCACAGTCCGCAGCATGATGGGCGACTTTGGCGGAAACGCCGGTCTGCTGAGTCTCTGGTTCGACCAGGAATCTTGGGAGTGGAAGTATGAGTACGCCACGTGTCCGCTGGGAAGCCAGCACTTCTGGTGGTTCGTGCACATCTTCGACTTTATCGTGCTGGTGTGGATGCAGTCGTACGCTGTGCTCTCTGTGATGCAGGCTTATGGTGTTGATGTGGACGGGCCGTTTTGGAGGGGCGTGTCGCGGATGAAGGACTTTGTGCTGCGGCGGAAACAAAGTGTCAGTGATAAGAAGTAAAACTATTTGGATAAAACGATATTTGGGTTAGTGATATTTTCTTCATAGAATACAAAGCGTTCTGATTTCGTAATTTGATGTGGGTTTCGCCTGGGATTGCCGTTCGGTGAATTATGGTGGTTGTAACGGTGTTGGGCCGAGACATTCTCGCGATGGCGAGCTGAGTCGAGTAGATATTGCGAGGCGCAGGGCTGGAATAGGATTAGGGTTGTTGTATAAGGTGTGGTGATGGGCGTGGTACTGATGGTAACGGTGTTGGACAGAGATCAGGGCCGCGCGGCGAGGTTGTACACATCGTTTGGTGTTTTGTATTGCCATGGCTAGGCTCTGGGTCTGAGATTGAGGCAATCATGGCTTGCCTTTACTGATATGAGTGCATGCGGCTCTGCGCCGTTGAGTCAGTCCTGGAGGTGTCATGATGAATGCGCATGCCATGTCTCGTGGTATCTTGTGTGTGTCGTCTTTCATACAGTAATTGATGGTGCTGCGCTTCAACAGCCCCCTTCATCATGGACTTTTCCTGATTACCAATATGATGATCATCTGTACAAAGATCACGTCACTCAACACAAACACTTATTCACGTCTTTAAGCTGACACGAACCAGATCACAGGCAACGCCATGATATAAAAGACTATTGCGCGTGGTCTCCCAAGCCGGTAACATCAACATGGTGGTGATACAGCCGTTGAGGTTGCCCAGCGACCAAGGAACTCTGCCAGATCCGGCGAAGCACCGCTATCTATCAGGGAAGAAGGTCCGTTGCGCAAAATCGTGTGTAGAGTGCGACCAAAAGCAACGGTCGTTTGTGTGAGATAAGTGATTGGGAAGGGTGACTACATAAACCCAGGACCAAACCGCTGGGTCGATGTTGAGATTTGCATGATCATATTCACACGAGACCATTCACCGGAAGAAGACCTTTTACAAACAGTCATTGAGATACTGCTGGAACCATGTTGTCTCTTCAAGGACTTGGCGTGCTGATCTTTCTGGGCGTCGCAGAAGGTGTCCCGCGACTAGATGAAAGTCATCAAGAAGCACTTCTCAAACACCATGCCAATATACCAAGGGACAACGCCAATGATGGTGTACCTACCGACATGCTTGGGGCGATGAGTCCCCAGACAGACTACAGAACAATGCCAGCGGGCACTTACACAGAGACAATCTCAACAGGCCTAGTCAGGATAATCGTCGTCAACGAACCAACACCTACGACAGCCAATCAAGGAAAATGTCCAGTCGAATGTGATTGCACAAGGATAAAAGATAAGAACAGCGATGAGTAAGTCCATGATACCAATCAGGCTCATTCTGTACATTGCTGACACGCTCAGATACGCCCAATGCTTGACCAACGCAGCATGCAGACCATGCAGAGAACCAAGTCTCACAGCTTCATCAACGATGAAGCCAAAGGCAACATGTCCCGCAGAATGCGACTGCACCAAGATCAAGGACGAGCAAAGCCAAGAGTACATGTCATCTTCACTCCATCACAAGCTTCACTTTATCTAATAAGTAACAGGTACTTCCAATGCATAACAAACGTCAATTGTCAGAGTTGCAGAGTGGGAACCCCACCCAATTAAAGAAACACGTGAAAAGGAAGCAGGCGTTATCATTGCATGTGGTGGTATTTGGTAGCTGACAAGACTTTCATCTGTCGTATGATGATGGTAGCTAGATAAAAAAGTTTGACAAAAGAAAAAAAAAAGAGAATGCGTTTCTTTTTCCCCGAGCTTCGAACAAATGCAACGCTAGAATCCGTAAATTAAGCTATGTTGTTGGGTTTAACAGCAGCAGTCGAAGCACTCAAGACAACACTCGCAGGTCTCGCCGCAGAGCCAGCAGCAGCAGAGTGTAGCGATACTGTAGTTTATTAGTATTATTGATAGTGTAGTAGAGAGTGAGTGAGGCTTACCATGTGTATAGACAGCCGTGGCTCTTCTCTTCTTGTGGTGGAGGGGCCTGCTGGTACTGCATCTGTGTATTGTTAGAAACCGGTGATCTTCCACTTGAGCTTCATAAACTTACAGGCTGTGGGGGAGGGTAGCCCTGGCCGGGAGGAGGGTAATACTGACCCTGCTGAGGAGGGTAGTAGCTGTCAAACATTAGCTTTCCCTTCGTTTTCTTTTTGTGATAGAAGCTTTCTTACCCTTGGTTGTTGGGATCGTATGGAGCAGACATTATGACAGATGTGGTTTATGGGATTGCGAATGTGCAAGATGCAGAGTTGGAGACAGGAAGAGCGTCAAGTTATATTATTAGCCCCATGTGTTTTCCATCTGTCGCGGAAAGGGTCATAGGGGGCGCAGTTGCAGACAAGACGAGACGCAGATGATCTGTATCCTTCTTGGCTCTTTGCTGTGACCTTGGCGTAATAACGGGTATCCCGCGCACCAAGGCCGATTTAACCGTACAGCAGTCTTGGCAGACACTCCTCACCATCTGCTCTGGCACTTCTACTGATTGACACTCACTGGTTGGTCCTTTCACTGGGCTTGCACTAACTGATAGTTAGCGACGGTTATGCCGGCACGTTCCGTACGAGTCGGCAAATGATATTGGGTTTTGACAGCCTTGTTGGTCTGTTTACTCTAAAATGTTAAATTACAGTCTCCCGGACCATCTCAGCTAAGGGTCTTGGTGACCCCACTGCGAATTGACGTTGCAGGGATTGAGCGCCTTGGCAATTGCGCGTCCTCCATGGCTGAGCTTCACTCCTGCATAAATGGTCCTTCTTGGCGTAAGAGGTTGGGCTTGAAGATCGTTGACTAGCAAATGCCCGACGGAGCATGAGCCAAGTTTGTTATAGCACTATCACGAGATTACGAGCCACAGCTCTTCATAGGGTCTTCCGTATAAGTTGTCCATTGCTTCTCACCGTATTCTTGATAAAGAAGCTGATCCTCAGGCTCAGGCACTCCCTCAGCCTTGCTACACGTCCCGTTCTTGTCCTGTCTTGTCTTGTCATGAAACACTCCTTGCCGCTGTATTCCCGAACCCTGTAAGATCAACGCGCGCGCGTACAGTATATGCAGGTACCGCCACGATTTACGAATACAACAATGGCGAATGAATTGAAGCTGCCCAAAGCCGCGGGGACCGATTCCCTCTAACGCGCGTTGTTTAGCCACTGAATATTTGCTTTCGGCTGCGGCTGAGTCGTGGAGCTTGTCTCAGCTTTTGGTGTCTTGGACGAGAGAGACTTGCCGTTATGTTGTATCGCTTAGTTACCGGTTTGCGCCGCATTCGGTGCCCGACAAATGCAGCCGCCGACAGAATCTGTGCCAATTGACGGACGCAGTTGGTTCAAGCTAACGTTCGTTGGATGCTTCTCAATCGTTGCTATCTTTACGTAGTGATTCGCCTCCTGGCGCATGATTAGAGAAGCACCCTCCCAAGCGCTTTGATTTGCGCCTGGCTTTCTATTAACTCGACCTAGGGGAGGCAAGAAAACTTAGGACCTTGACCCTAAGCAATAAAAATATTGAGGTAATTTGGCCTAAGTTTAGGGGACTCTTTACTAAGTTTATTTTGGCATCTTCTTTTCAAGTCTTGAGTTTTCTTGCTCCCCGAGGTCGACCTGAGCGAAGCGGGCGCAGGAAGGACAACCATGCAACTCACGGACATGCAGCCAAACGATCGACATGCTCCTTAATCCGCGAAGCAGCTTCTTTCGAACTCAATTTCGTGACATCAAGCACCAATTCGTTCTCATTCCCAAAGCGATAGTTTGTCTCTTTCTCCAGAATCGGCCTCAAGATCGTCTCGTCCGTAAGCTTCGCGTCTACGCTTTGACTTCGCATCGAATTGATCGCCCGCCTTATGTTCTCCTCAATCTCGCACTCCAGCACGATCGATAAGAACGAAACGCCTCTCTTTCTCGCTGCAGCTTCATAGTCCTTCGCGCCCATTTCTCCCGCTGCGCTTGCCTCTCGCGCATCTGTAAAGATCCACGTTCTACCCTTAGTATATTCCGGCGTCGCGATTTCGTTCAGGACGTATCGCCGTAGACCCGTTCGTATCCCATGGTAGCCTGGAGATGAGCGTTCGACGAGGGCATCGATGGGATCGATAAGGAGGTGATTGTGGTATACTTTTGAGTCGGGGAGTAATTGTTGGAGCTCCTTCGCGATCGTGAGCTTCCCGATGCCGGGGAAGCCGCTGATGTAGATGAAGCAAAGCATGTTTCGGTAGGGCGGGCGTGATGTCTGACAGGAGGCTTGCGAATGCGATTTTCGTACTGGCTTTTCAGTTGAAGGGTTTGTTGGTCATCGAGGAAACGCGGATCCCGGTATTTGAAGTTCGACGGAAGGTGAGTCACTGTTATGCTTTTAACAACCACCGAGCCCTCCCAGTGTGGCCACTCAACATCGCGCACCAGAAGCTTAAGTCGACGACTCAAACTCTGATCATGCAACCAATCTTCGTAAGTCCTGCTCAAGAGGATCAAGAACGCCAGAAATAACATCCCCTTGGAAACAGCATGAGTTCCCAGACGTATCAATTTGCATATCCGATCGTAGACATCGCTCGACCGCATTGTAATATCCAGAGCCACCAGTCATCATGACTCTTCCCAAAAGCTTATTGGCAGCTTCGTAGTCAAGGATATGTCTCGGTAACCCGGACTCTAATGTTTGAGTCTGGGGTGCATCCAGAGTTGCTATTGACTGGCCAAGTATGAGCTCGATGAGTAGGATTCCGAGATAAAGCATGAACGGGTTGGTTGGTGATACTGATGCGTTGACTCTGGGATATTCTGGGAAGTGTCTGAGGACAAAAACATGCTGAAATTGACGAACACCACCCTTTTGGGCAATGAAGATATCTTCACTTCTTGGAATATCCGCAACCCAAGGCGTACCCTGCATCTGTAAGACACCACAGGCAATCATCCAAGCCAGGCGTAGCTTATCACCGTAGAGCAGCGCTGGATCCTGAAGGACTTGTTTTAGTGGTACTAGAGACCATTCATCACAACTACCCAGACATTCAAGTGTATAAACATCATACATCTTAGTTTCTGTCATGTAGCAGTGCTGAATATGTCCCCATCTCTCGCCCTGCTTTCTCTTCCCCATCGTTTGCATTGCTTCACAAAGATTGCTGATGTGTTTGGAACAAACAGGCTCTGATATTGTCCTGAGAGTATTGAGTGTAAGGTTTGATAAGGCTGATTCGATGATAACTGTTTGCGACTGCGGGCTGTTTGTCGAAGAGGTAGTTGAGGGGACAGCAAACCCAACTGTCTTCCTCGAAGTAGATGTACTTTGTGCTGTGAAGGAAACCGTCGACTTCTTCGAGTCCTCTTTGCTCTTCAGAAGAATTTCATTCCACTGCTTTGAAGTATTGGCTTGCGATGTCGTCAGGTACGAAACAGCAAGACGGAACTGCAACTCCTTGATGATGTCCTCGTCTTCATCCTCGGGAACAACAGTGCGTGACGGCGGTGTAAGTCTAAGGCCAACATCATGTAAACCAGAGCATTTGCAAGTCATAGTGGATCGCAATGCTTGATAAATACCGCTCAGCATTCCGTTGACTAGTTTGTTGAGTCTTCCTTGTGATCGAGATTTTCTCTGTGACTCTAGATCCGTGTTCAGAACGGCTAGCCTTTGAAGAGCAGAGACGCCGTCGCGTATTCTCGTAAGGGCTTCCTCATGGTTGGACTTCTGAAGGATAAATGTCGCCCGCTTGAACTGCTTCTTTATCGAAGAGCTTTCAGTCCATTCGGCCTGTTTCGAGTTAGCTAAGGTACAAAGCTGATCGCAACCACCTACCTTTCCGTCTGTACCAACATTGAGCTTCTCCATCATCTCCTCGATAGCTTCCCTCATGTCCTGCACGCGATCATCGAATACCTGCAACGATGACCAGAGCCTCAAGCGCAACTTATTGAAGATCTCTTCTTCTCTCCAAAGATCTCCGAATGGATCTCGAATCATTTCTTCGATGCGCGTTTGTGGTGCTATTCCTATCAGAAGTTTCTCACAAATATTCTGTAGATTGACATGTTCGGTCTTGAGAGTCAAGATGAGGCTCTTGAGGATTCGTTTGTAGGATCGGAAATTCTGCAGGGTGCCGAGACCGTTCATGTAGCATTGTAGTGCAGATACCACGATAGGTATGCTACCGAGCACGATACCGGCGACCTCGAAGCCTGACATTGAAACGCAATCAAGACGTTGATGGAGGGACGAGAGTGTGAGGGAAGGAATTTTTGAGGCTCTCAGCATGGTCTTGTCCAGCTGCCCTGATTGAGGGTTGAAAAGAAGAGGGGTTGCGGCTGACGTGCAGCTGAATGTTGATCTGACCAACAGCACCTGCAGATAACACCTTACCATGGGTCACCAGAGGGCATGTGTCACTCTAACCTTCCTTCCATGTTTCTTGGGTCGATGAATCTCGAGATAACAAGCAGCGCCCTGTCTTCATTGCATTCCTCAAACAACCATGAATACTATTGCTGAATATGTGTCGGCTTGTCTTCAAGAGTTCAATAGTCTCTGCAGTTCCCCGACAATATGGACAGACAGTATTCCAGATAAGGGTACCCAGAGTGATATATCGCTAGTGAAGCTACAGAACGAGCTGAGCAGATTCAAAATCTGGAGTGGAAACATTGGCGCTCACAGAAAAGGAAGAAGCTCGCTCGATCATAGGCTTCGAGATGCGTCAAATATCCGGGATCAGGTGGTTGAGCTCTTGGAGGACTTGAGAGAGTCTCTGCAAGATGGTAAGTTGCCATAATTGAGCTGCGGAAGATTCTGTCTGACATCAACAGCTAAGGATATCCTCACTGGACAAACAACGCCATGGGATCAGGACCTGTCCCCAGCTGATTTTTCAGACTCCGACTCCGACCAAGAACCTTTTCAAGATGGCGCCTCCGGAAATTCTGAGCTCTCGCAGATATTTGCTGCGATAGTTGAAGACATCAACTGTCTGTTCAGGCTTTCAGTCTCCATTCACAATCCTTCTCCCCACGACCGCTTCAAGAAAGCCTGCTTAACCGATACATCTGGCTACGAGCCATTTGACGTACAGCATGTATGCAACAAGCTCTCCAAAGCCCCGAAGTCCATAGCAGAGAGACTTGGAAAGGCAATTTCTCGACGGAGGCAGTACTTCAAATACAGAGAACTGCACCATGACAAGTTGGCGAGTGGGCTCGAACTCGATGACAAGGACCAAATGCAGAGTACCGTAGCCTCTTCGTTGCCAAAGAAGCTTAATGTGAATGAACCTATCTCTTTGGAGGAGAACGTGGACGATGCCTCGGATGCTGGGAGATCACAGACGTCCTGGGCAACATCTGCTGCGAATCCAGAGAGACGAAAGATACCTGCCCTTCCAGCAGGAGCCGAGAATGGGCCTTTCGAGTGCCCATTTTGTTTTATGATGGTATCTATTGCTTCGAGGAATCATTGGAGGTTAGTTTCCCTTCCCTCGCCAATATGAATGTTACTGACGTGAGACAACAGGAAACACGTATTCTCAGATTTGTTTCCTTACATTTGCGTTGAGCTGGGTTGTCCGGCTCCAGACCAAGACTTTCAAAGACGTCACCAATGGGCTGATCACGTCAAGAAATACCATTGGAAGACATGGGCCTGCAAGCTTGGATGCGACAAGACCTTTGACTCTTCGCAAGACATGAAACGTCATTTAGAGCATAAGCATTCAGAAACCGCGGAATTGACTCATCTCGACAGTCTTGTCGCTATGTGTGAGAGGCCTAAGCCAGAAAACGAGCCAACAGACTGTCCTCTATGCAATGAAAGACAATCTACTTTCAAACAATACCATCGACACGTTGGTCGCCACCAGGAAGATCTTGCTCTATTCGCATTGCCCCATCTTCCAGGTGAAGAAGATGAAAAGAAAGTCGAGCCTGATTCCGAGTCCGAGGGACAAGAAGCCATGCATTCTGAAGTACAAGATGAGTTGGAGAAGGCCAGCTCTTATGTCACCCGTCTTTCTAATGAGAGTGGAGACGAGGCTACAGATGCAGCTGAACGTAGTCCTCGATATTCTTCAGTGTATCATTCCCCTAGGGCCTATGTTATAGACAGCAATGATACAAACAGAATCATCAATGGCGTGATATTCCGACCGTCTCGTCCATGGAAGTGTCCGGTTCTGTCCTGTCAGTATCATGATTACGGATTGTCTACCGAGGAGGAGAGAGACCACCACTACAGCGATAAGCATTCTGAAACCCCTGTTGAGAATACCTCAGAAAGCTTCAACCCCGCTCATTTTGACATTCTGCACCTCCATCACAAGAAGTTCAAATACACAGTTGAATTTCCCCAACACGATATCAGAGATGGCAGGCTGCAAGTGTCTGAGATTAGAGCTCTGGCAGCGAGTCTAACATTTGTTCCTGATAGCTTCAGACATGTGGTCGAGCTTTCTTGCAAAGACACTAAATTGTTAATCGATGGTACGCCTATTCGAAACTATGGTATATCAAGTGGTGATTCAATAAAAGTTACATCACCGCAATTCAGAAAGTCTGATCAATTCGGCGGTTCCCCTAGTAAGGACCCTGTGCTGGATAATGGGCACGGCACTGAGGGGAACAGGGAACTCGAAGGGAAAGCAGAACGAGACAATCGCCGAGCAGAGTTCTCCCGAGAGTTAAGACAAAGAGTTGTGATAGATTCCAGCAGCGATCAGGTGCCAGTTCCCAAAACCGCATCAGATCTCGAGTTAGGAGGTACCTTTCAGGCCTCTGCACCTAACCAACCACCTGGAGAGGCTGACAGCAAGGTTGCAATAGCCCCCAGACCTGGAGTTAGATGTCCTACCTGTGCCTTGGGAGGCAAAGAGATATGGGTTATTCCCGGGCGCTGTTGTGGATATTGCGGAACACCATGTGTGGACGAGGATACTCTAGACGTTCATGATTCGTTCAGAGCGACAAACGTCAATGATAACAACGAGGAACGGCTGCGTTCGACTCCTGAAGGACCCGAGAAGAAAGAAGTATCGTGCCCAAGCTTTTTGGTCAATGGTTACTGCATGGATGGAGCTGAATGCCCCTTCATTCATGATCCGGCCATGATATCCACTTCCAATCCGTCTAGCAAGCAAACTAATATCGTGGAGCCTTCGCCGGATCCTCACCTAACGATGAACAGAAAGGAACTTAAGGTTTGGAAGGCTTTATGTGCGCTAGAGGACGAATTGGAAGTAGGATGGCTTCCAATATGCAAAGAGGCCATTAACTCAGACGATGGTTCAACAAAAAAGCAAGACGAGCGGCTCGGACTTATCAATGGGATTCATTCTAACATCATAAGGAAGTTGAGGGGTATCGAGGAGCTCAGCGAGCCTGATATCAAGGCAAAGAGAAGTCATATCGTGGAAAAGGTCGACAAGCTTTTAGCGAGACTAGGTGTTGAGTCAACAAAGAATTGAGGAACAGGGAGTTTTCGGGTAGTATAGTCATGGAGGGGGATGACTTGACCTTTTTACCCCACCATTGCCTATGTTGAAGTGCTCTTCAACAAGTCGTGCGTTGACCGCACGAGGAACTAAAGAGCCCATGAGGAGAACCAAGGTCCGCAGATCCCGCTTCGGGAGTGTGGGAGACATTACAAATGCTAGGGAAACCGTTGTACACGCCGAAAAGAAATAAGGATCTCCTTTAGAAGTGTCATGGTTAAGTTGCTTCTAGTGTCTGGGGGAAAGGGGGGTCAGGGTGAGAATATTTGTCTGGTTGATTCGGTATGTTCAAGACCAAATGCCAGACTAGATTTCGGAGAGCAAGCGGATGATGGATCAGGACGGCAACGATATAGACTTGGTGATGAGCCAGCGGTCCTGGAGAATTTCCTCAGAACAATCGCCGTAGATATGATTAAGCAAGTTGATGCATTCATAAAGTGAGAAGCCAATGTTTAGTCGGAATCTTGACAGCTGGCTATGCCTACGGGCCGCCCGGGCCGCTATCCTAATTAGTGGGCTGGCGCTGACAGGAACACCCCCCTGATGATATGATATGATATGATATCATGTCATGTTTGCTCGGTTCAAAGACGACCGTTAAAACAAAAAGCCTCAACCGTCAAACATACATCTTCTTTAAGCCACTTCATTCTCCTCCTCCCAAATCTTATGTTGCTGTTCCTGTTGTTACTTTGCTCTACATTCGTTCTATGATCATGCCGAACCAATCTACAGGGAATACGACACCGCCCGAGGCGCCGGCACCAATCACTACCCGTACAAAGTCTCCGTCGAAATCTCTTTCGAAATCCCCGTCAAGGTCTCCGCCGGCTCCGGGTGAACTTGGCCCTGCGGACGATTCTGATGTCTGTCCTTCTGGCCCCTTTCATATTAAGAACGGCACTTACTTTTGAGCAGCATGATTCTCATGGGGATGCCGACTCTTCCATTGGGGCCGATACGTCAGTGACCGTTGAGACAGTACATATTCCATGTTTCTGACAGTCCTCGCAGCGAGAGCTCAGTCGCCTCTGTTTCTGCTAGTATCCTTGAATACCGTCGCAGCCAGGGGCGCACGTACCACAGCGACAAATTCACCGCGAATTACTTCTTCCCCAATGACGATCAACAAGTCGAGTCTATGGACTTGACGTACGTCTTAGCCCATACCTCAAGGCGCATTAACACGGCTCTAACTAAACAACAGACACCATTACTTAACGCTTCTTTTGGATGGTGAACTGTTTCTTGCCCCTGTCAAGGTAGATTCTATACAGGTAAGGCGCTCTCACAAAATTCCCAAGCTGGTTGAAAGTACCTGTTTTGATTTGTACAACGCTTCTTGAAGCGAGTTCTAGATGTTGGTACCGGAAGCGGTGAGTTCTCGTTAGTTCCTCCTTTGGATCTTCACTAACAGCTTCGCAGGAATCTGGGCTATGTATGATATTCCGACAAGTCCGGCAATGCCGCCTGCTTACAGACTATAGTGAATTTGCCGACCGATATCCTAGGACAGAAGTGATTGGCACGGATCTTTCTCCTTGCCAGCCCCAATGGGTTCCCCCGAATCTTCGTTTCGAAATTGATGATGCTACCCAACCCTGGACGTGGAAGGAAGATTATTTCAGCTTTATTCATGTCCGATATCTCTTTGGTGCCATTAAAGACTGGGATGGTCTCTTTAAAGAGGCATACCGATGTTGTGCACCAGGAGGCTGGGTACAGTCAGGCGAGGCCGACGTCACATTCCGTAGTGACGATGGAACTACCGAGCTGGAACCTGTTTTCAAAACTTACCAGAAGCTCTTTGAAGATGGTAGTCAAATTCTAGGTAATCCCTTCTTCGTCCACGATGTGCAGCCAAAAGCTTTTCAAGATGCTGGCTTCACAGATGTCGAAACCGTTGACTACAAGGTAGGTTTCTTTACAACTTGGTTGCAGTTGACTGAAACTATATCTTGCAGTTCCCTATTGGCGGTTGGCCCAAGGATCCAAGACTCGCCGAGGTCGGTCGGTTTGTCAAGGCCACACTGGAGAACGACTTGGAGGGTAAGACAACCAACCTTTGACTATTGATGGATTTCTCACGCCTGATAGGTTACACTCTCATGATGTGGCAAGACGTTTGTCAATGGCCCAAAGATGAATACCAGGTGTTTCTCATGAGCTTGCGTAAGGCGATACGGAACCCCAAGGTGCATAGTTACATGACTGTGCGTTACGTGTACGGTCGCAAGTAGGCTATGTTGGCGATCTTCAAGTGATACAATATTATGGGATTGGGAGGATTAGTTCTGTGTCGTGATACTTAGCTCCCAGCCACAGGTCTCAGACTACAAAGAAGATATCTAAGGTTTAGGAGGACAGACAACCAGCCAGAAGTAATCTGTTGTTGGGCAGGTGGAGCACATAAAAATGGTCTCTATTTAATGTTAGGCCAATGCTATCTGGAACCATCTATTAGGTTATGGTAATTTCCTCCCAGCTGTTATCCTTTACCGCTTGGCCTTTCATGATTCCGTGAACATAGCTATCTCCGACCAGTTGATAAGTACCATCAGCTCGAGGCCTCAGAACCAATGGCACCGGACAAGACGAAACCACCCAGACGCTGTCTGGTTCAAATGCCGAACAAAAAGCCAAGCCTAGGTGCCCTTCGTCTGTCAGAAAAACTCGCCGCTGGCCAGCGTATCTACCCAAGAGCGACGCGTACTGAGAAGCCTGTGAAAACGTGTTGGCGAGTTCCTTAGCCACTGAGGACGTCCACTCTAAGTCAACTTCTGAGGAAAAGTCCGTGATTGAGGATCTCGACGCCATGTATGAAAATATTGACGACAGCTGTGAGTCCGGAGGATCAGAAGGCCCTAGCTTTTGCAGCATCTGTTTTATCCATTCGATACTTGGAAGCATATCGGAGGCTTCATCTCCATCCCGGGCCAAAAGAGATTGGAAGTTTGTCAATTGTTCCAAGATTGAAAGTCGCTGATCGACTGTCATGGAGGTATCCCAGACCCGCAAGCAATGAAACAAGATGAAGGATAGCCAGGCTTTAAAGCAACCGCCAAGCGCCGAGCTATCTGTGACTGAATCGTATATATTTGAGCCAAAGATGAAAGTACGCCAACAAGCTTCAATGCTGAGCTCTCCAGTTACTTTGTAGCGCTTACCGCATCGTAGTAGAAGGGCCGCAAAAGGTTCGATGTTGAAATAGTAAGCGAGTACGTAAAATGGATACGACCCTGGAAGAATCTGTCCAACACGCTGAGCTTTGACAGCCAGCCTTGAGTCTGTGATACTAAAGCCCAGAGAACCAATCTCACTGTATCGCGCGGCGTCCAACCGATCATCGCTGTTAACACGATCAAAAAGGATGGGAGCAGTCCTCGCAGCCGATGGCTCGTTGGATAAGTTAGGTACCCACGATGGTATATCCTCTGAAGGTAAATTCTGTGTGCCGTGGTAGAATTCTGCAAAACCAGCTAAAGAGATGAATCCTAAGTGATTACAATGATTGAGGATATTCTTCGTGGCAGCTGTGAAAACCTGAGCGACGCTCGCGTTATAGTCAACTTCCAAATCGCATCGAGGAATTCCCATATGGCTCGCGGCCATGTTAACCATTCCCAATAACGAATACACCCGATCGCGGGCATTCGTAACCTTGAACTTATGGCACACCATCATCATGTATGCCAACTGAGAGCTGGCAGTCGTTTTCCAATTACCAGCGCCGGTAAGCTCCTCGATAACAGAAAGCAACGGGTGATCTTGAGGCTTTTTCAAGCTTTCGAGGGACATCTTGATTATGGTGATGAAGTGAACGGCGTAAGGTCCTGGCGACCACGTAATCTGTTCCAATTTGACCATGGCCAACGCCCCATTGGGAAACCAGCCCAGTCTTTTGATCATCGCCAATGCAGAGGCGAGCTGTTCCCAAGAGATACATTCGCCGTTTCCGAGGAACACAGAGGTCTGCCGAGCTAGGACGGTCTCTTGAATCACCCAAGCTCTGCGAAACCAATTCCGCTCCAGAAGATCAACGAATGGCTTCCAGGCTGCAGAAGGAGTAGGTGGAAGGCCTGAACTTTCGATTACGCTTTTGTCCAGGCTCACTTCACTTCCATCTGTCTCAGCCAAGCTGGCAAGTTTCCGTATGAGATGAATGGCCTCAGCTGACTCTTTTCCGCCAACACCGAGCCAGATATCGACTCGGGCTGCCATGCTGTAAATCTCGCTCATGATGCCGACCTGGATCTCGCGTTCCCTTTGGCTGGTCTGATCAATACATATTGCGTCGATCCACAAATACCAATCAAATTCCTCGAAGCGATTGAGAGCACCGAATAAGTTTGGTTGGACGTAGAATCTATCGCCGTTCACCAGTATGCATGAGTCGGAGTCGGTGGGTTTGCCATCCCCCTCTGGCGCACCCCATGTATAGGATAGTGCGTGGTAACCAAGTGCCTTTGCCTCATCCAGAGAATGAGTGGTCAAGTCAATATTCAGCCTCTCCGACAACAGGCTGCGTGTCCGCTGGCGTATCTGGACTAAGCGAATATGTGTGGAATCGAGTGTTGATTCGTATTTAAACCTGGTACCAAACGTACTGCTTCTGCGAAAAGTTGTCCATGGTGAGGGGGTCATTCTTGGCAGATGGAGTCGAAATTAAGACTATGGCCTTGGGAGCTGATTTCTCGAGCGAATAACGATGAGAGAAGAAATCATCCTTGAAAGCAAATGTCAGAATGCTACGATATTCATTTTACCATTTCCCCTTTTCTTTGCATAAATATCTAGTGTCTTATTGGTCCACTGTTGCCGCGCGCTTGAATATGACAGAACCAACACGACTGAAGCTATAGTTAGGTACTTTAACCGCCGCCCACCACAGGCCAATCTAATACTGGCAAAATCCCATAGACATTTTCTCATTACAAGATCGCATGCAAGCTAACAGCCTCTATAAATCAGACTGAACTTTTCGATTTCGACTTCTGGTTAAGAGTTGGTTGGCACAATATCAGATCTGTTTCTTGAGGTTGGTGCGGTTCAACTTGGCCCTCTGAGCCAGCATATGCCCAAAGAGGATGTAAAATGCTATGGTATGATATCAGTATATGGATAATAGGCAGATTGCCATAGCTCACGTACCTGGAACGTAGATTGCTAATCCAAACCAAAGTAGGTACTGATACGTTGGGTTTCGAGCTTGAGATGGCTGGATGACTTGATAAACAAGTTTCATCTCCGAGAAAATACCAATGGGGTAAAGGATGATGAACATGTTGTATCTGTTATTGGTCAGTTTATTCTTTTTATACGAGGTACTTTGCTTCTTACCTCAACCATGTCAAACCAGCTGGCACAGATCCCGTTCCCGTTTGAAGAGTAAAATAGAAGTATCGAATCGCATCGGCCGCATTCCAAGCCATGAGCATAAGACTATAGGCAGTATCTCTGAAACCAACTTGCGGATAGTTTCGTGTAATAGCCCAGACAATGGTGTTTCGACCGGCCACTTGGAGCGCAGTTGTAGCGGGAGCCGCTCGCACAAGACCAGTAACAGCATGGATAACTTCCATCACAGTAAAGGTCTCAGTCCATCGTGCTATAATGTTAAGTTCGTCCCACACAGCACCATTGCCTTGGTTTAACCACAGATATGCAGTTCTCAGCAAGAGGGCTGTTCGAAGAAGGGCTGAGAGGGTGTTGTAAAGGAATAAATATGTGGATGGCTTAGGCCGTGAATCAGAAGTTGGTCGCGCCATCTTTGCTTTAGATAATGAAGTCTGAAGGTGTAAGATCCTAGATTCAGATACGGAGCACTCTTATGGAAAATTCCACGACACGCTAATCAGGCCACTAAGGCGGATTGAGTTATACCGAGGCTGACGCTTGAGAACTTCCAAATTGAGATGCTACGCCGGATATTAACTGGAGACAACACCACTTATCTTGGAGACGAACTTGAATGTGCCTAAATCTATTTCTGAGTCTATTTCTGAGTTGAGGTGCCTTGGGGAGGCAAGAAAACATCTGACTTCTATCCTAAGTGACAAAAAGATTGAGGTAAATTTAGTATAAATTAGGCAAGCTTAGTATAGATTTAGTGGGCCTTAGGCTAATCTTTTTGGCATCCGCCCCTGATTCCGGCTTATGAGCCTATCCTTGGATCCTTTCCTAGGGAATTTAGTGGAGGTACTGTCAGAGGGGAATCTGGTATGCGTGTCGTGGTAGTGCATCGGCCATCTCGCAAGCAGGGACGGTGGAATCGTGTCACGAACTTTATGCAGGGCTCGTAAAGGCGACTTGAAAACTAGGGCCTGGCGAATCTAGACGCCGTCGTTATGGAGTGGAGATGCTTAGGAAGCTGGATACAGATATTGCCATTGGTACTATTGAAAATAAAACGTACTATTCAGGGACGTTGCATCTTCAGAACTCGAGTATTTGGTCTAGCCTAGTAGGAGTCACATATTCCACTTTGGAATCCTGAGTAATCTGTCCGAGTGAGTTCGACAGGAGTCATCATGGGTTTGTCCCTCATAAACCTCGTTCTCGTGACCAAGATGCTATTCTGCAGGACCGACAATGAACCTAAGCTCCGCGATGAATCTCCCACTCTCCATGATAACATCGCCTCGATGCTCGATATATTTACCGGCCGAGTCAACAAGACCATATACTTTCATCTTTTCAGGGACCTTAAAGATTTGTTTCTCGGCATTTGTCTTGATCTTACCGCCACCCGTACCAAATGGCCCTAGCCTTCTTTCCGTGGTGTTGATAATCAAGTTGAAAATGACTTTCTTGGTAGCATCCTCGGCTAAAATTCCTGTATTCCATGAAGCTCCCGTGATAATTTCATCATCGTCTAGAAAGATCGATTTCTTATTGTGACCGAAACCACCAAACCGAATGCCGTCATTGGCCTTGGTCTCAGCCAGAAGCGAGTCCACTGCGAAGTCGTATGAGACTTCGAATCTGACGATATTCGAAGGGGCTGCTTTCTGCAGTTCGAATACATGATCTGTGAGATCGGGGTCATCGCGAATGTATTTCTTTTGGTAGATCCTGTCATAATCTCCCGTCCATTCCAAAGCTTGGTCGGCAACACTGTCGAACGTCTTGATCAAAGACTCACTGGTCGCGCTGAACTCTTTGGCAATATCAAAAGACCTTACAGTCGAGAGATCCTCAGCGTATTTGGTAGCCTTGCTTGTAAGGTTGGAGACCGCGTCGAAAACCGCTTTCATCATAATCGAATGTGCGCATGCGTCTAGTCGTATCACCGCGAGGTTGTGAATTGTTTTCGTAGAGTCTTCGTAAGGCAATTCACCAGATAATAGTTCAAGTTCAATGATAGGAACATTGCAGTTTCCACCAGTTCGTAGAAAACGGCTCATACGAGCCCACGGAAGACCCCGAGATGATTGGCGATCTCTGGCAAGACGAAAGAGTGAAGCGACGGGCATCCGAACATTGACGGGGTAGCTATCAGCTGCGATGCCAAGTGTGCAACCGACATAGTACAGGAGTGCTGACGCGCCAGCAAACTCATGACCAAGACCGATGATCGAGGCTAGAAAGAACCACTGTGCGAAAGATAGAGACTTGCCGACACTCTCAGGGCCATGATATTCGAAACCTCCATCAAAGATAATGTTGTTGAAATCGCCAGATAAGCCGAAAACCTGATCCCAAGTTTTACCCTGAGCAGCGGCAATGGTTGCCACTGCTTTGAACAGTTCTTTTGCTCTCGCCTCACAGGCTCTAGCATGCATGCTATGCTGCTCATAGTAGGACTGGCACTGTTTTGTCAATCCAGTATATCGTTGCCCGCGCTCGAATGTGCCCATCTTCATTTTGCGAGTATGACCTATCAGAGAGAGAAGTTAAAAAAAAGTTGAGGGTTGTTTGCCAACTATTCCCGAAACTCGAGGTCCTGTTTTCCTTTTATCTTAGTCTTAAAAGAATCTGCCCAACTCAGCCGCAGCTGAATGTGACTAGTCTTAGCAGTTGAATCATGGCTTTTTGCCATGGATGTAATTGGTGAAGTTTTCGCTTAAAGTACCAGAGAGGAACAGGAACAACGCCAACATCAGTGACCCCTCGTTCAATCGTTCCGCTGTGGTTATGAGCAGCTAAGCCTGTCTATATGTGATTTATCTTTTGAAAACGGCACAAGTCCTTACCGCCCGTCAGGAGCTTTTTCTTTAGATCATTGCACGAAAGTCGACATACCTGCTCCATACCTGTGCGCCTCAGCGAATCAAATATGCCCGAACTGTATAGGGTAAACCCTCGAATTTGGTCTCACGGCCATCACTGGCTCTGTCTTCTTTCAAGACGGCCATTACATGTAACACTTCAGGCCATCAAAGTTCGCCTAAATAAGTGTTTTCAGGTGGCCCCTTACTGTAGATTACTCTCTTGATGAATTAAGCTCGAATGATTCCGTGCCATCCGTGGTATAATTTGAAGGTTGAAGTTAGATTAGCGACAGTGCACGACCGGCAATTCTCTCTATGCGTAATGCCGGTGTGGTGAAAACTCAAAGTGTAGTATTGCGGTATTACTAGGGATATCTAATTTCTCTCTCGTATTTAGACCTCAGGACAGTATAGACCAAACTCTGTTTAGAAAAATAGCATTGTCTTTTAGAATCACTGAAGAGCGGCAAGCAGATATAGTAAAGCGCTTCTTTTTGCTTGTGATGTCATTCGGCATATCTGTAACATTCTGCTGGAACAAGGAATCGCAAACGACAGTTTGGATTTATCAACATGTTCACAGGAATGGACGAGAACGTACGTATCCTCACTAACAATATTCTGTTTTCTCAGCAGCAATCTCACAGTCACCCCATCTACCCATGTTGTAGCGTTCGATAAACTTTCTCCCCGCGTCGCGGCGGGCGACGATAGCGCAACTTACACCTACCCAAGCAAAATAAGCGTTTTATAGCATTGTCTAATTTTATCTTGTAAAGACAATGTAATTTCAGATAAATTGACTCTCGAGGAGATAAAAGGTTCCGATTCCCTCACCATATGCATCTCACTCACAAGCTAATATCCTCGAATTGACTTCGTCTTTGTACCATCAGCAAAATCACTTTCCCTCGTTAACACCATGACCCGTCTCAGCCATTTCCTTCTCCTGGCTGGAAACCTGCTACCAGTCTTTGGGGCAGCAACCAAGTCTTCCAATTCAGCCAAGGTCCCCGAGCCTCAGCAACCGGGCATTGTCTCCAACTGCAAGTCATATTACCTTGTAGAGAAGGGTGAAACCTGCTCCGAGGTCGCTGCCAAGAACAAGATTTCCCTGTCCGACTTTCTGGAATGGAATCCCAAGACTGGTACTGATTGCAACGCCCTTTTGGCAAACGCATACGCTTGTGTTTCTGTTACCGAGACAAAGGGTTCATCTTCAGCAAAACCCCCAGCGAAGAAGTACTCACCCACTCAAGCTGGCATCGCCAAGAACTGCGCCAAGTACGCTCTTGTTGGCAAGACCACGACCTGCAAGTCAATCGAGACGCAGAACAAGCTTTCCTTTGCCGACTTTTACAAATGGAACCCCGCTGTTGGCAAGCACTGTCAGGGTCTCAAGAAAGGATACTATGTTTGTGTTGGTGTTGAAAAGGCTGCGACTCCGACGCCGACCACTCCTGAGAATGTCACCGGTAACAAAGCGCCTTCGCCGGTTCAGAAGGGAATTACCAAGTCGTGCAACGAATACCATCGTGTTTCTAAGGGTGACACTTGTTCTGCTGTTGCGTCAGAGTTCAAGGTCGATTTGGCTGAGTTTTATGAGTGGAATCCTGCTGTTGGCTCCAAGTGTGAAAACCTTTGGGCTGGGTACTATTATTGTGTTCGCGTTGCGGGAGAGAAGGCAAAGGCTAGTGTACACACTCCCTCTCCCAACTAGAGCGGTATGATTAAAGGACCTCGTTCAGTATTGCAATATCTGTTTTAAGTTACATAAATAATAGTAATTAGCTACCGTTAGATTATTTCAGGGGGCTGCGTACACTGAACTCTTGTTCCAAGGGGATTGTGTATTGATGGTCTATGTTATTTACATGCCTTTTATCTACTTCAAGCAGTCCATATAGCTAGAACAACATTCCTAACCCAAGGAGGGCTGCAGCGACCAATGTCCAAACCATGCACTGATGTCTGTTGGCTCCTGAAATAGTGACTGGTGCAGATGGTGCCTCTTCAGCTTCCGATAAATGATTGTGTGTGGACTTGGGTGCCTGTATCTCTTCGGTAATACTTGCTTCGGTAGTAAAGGTCGTTGAGATGCCTTGCTGGCCCTGAAAAATAGACGATGACAGTAAAGGATTTACTAGGGTACCAGATTGGTGTGCGGAGATAGCTGTCTGGGTTGCATCACCTTGTGTTGGTTGAGGCTCGCCATTGTTGGGCTCCGATGAGCCTTGACCTGGAACAGAAGGCTGCTTATTGCCTTGTTCTGGTTGAGAGCTTCCTTGTGATTCTGCAGCTGGCGTAGGAATATGAAGCTGGCCGGTCTCATAGCCAGATGGAGAGTTGCCTGGTGATCCCAGTGTAGGTCGAGCAGATGGCTGGCTATTCTCGCCGTCTGGAGAATTGACATGTGATCCCTTTGTAGGTTGTGCAATAGGATAACTATGACCGCTAGCATCTACCTGATAACCCCCAATACAACCATCAGGCGTTGTAATCACCGGAGGTCCATAGCTCCCACCGTTATTGTCAACAGTGACATTTTGGTCTCGCAACATTCAAACCCCGAGATTACCAGAGCCCCATTGCCGAATGGGATCTCAATCGTGATCGCCTGGAAGCACTCAGTCCTCATAGATACTGTGGTCTCCACTCTGACCCTAGCTGGGGCAAATCAAGTCTGGTATTTCCATTTGCAGCCTATGAAGCCAAAGGATGGAGTGGTGATCCTCGGGAAGCACGACGTCAAGCGTGCTCTGCTGGATCAGTATACCTCGACATGCTTGATCGTCTAAGCAAGGTTCCCGGGAAGCCTGGAGATCTTGATGGTGCATACCAAGCCGAAGACAGTCGAAATAGCCAGGTCTTTGTCTTCACATCCTTTGGTGCTCACTGGCATATTCTGGTTGGTTATAGGCGGCCACGGCTTGCAAGAGAGCATTTGGGTATGTCTGGTATGAGCAAGACTGTATATGTAAGCCCAATCCGTATTTTGAACTATCATCGCACTAATACACGAGTCTATAGGACTTCCAAAGAATATGGAGCGGACGGGTGTCAACTGAGCGTAGAGCGTGGGAGTTGCTTTCCTTGATCGATCAGATACACCTTTGGGGCGTGACAGTCTTCAGAGATTTTGTCATACGACACTTAAAGCCATGGCACGAGTTTGGAAAGCGATGCTATGTCAATGATATCGACTTTACTACTTCTTCTTCTGATAAGCGTATCAGGATTTTCGACGAGTCGGTTCGTTACTGGTTCCTGTAATGAACTAGCCGAATGGACAAAACACTTCCCCCCGGAGACCCAACTGAGATTCAGAGACGCACTAGGACATTTTCTGTTTCAAGCTAATGCAAGTTATTGTTTGGAAACCAGAGGCAAAAGCGATTCATTTATTTCCTTATTCAACTGCATCATCGGTACCAGCTCAAAGACTCACCTTGTTGGATATCCTTTAGGATCTCTGAGGGAGTCCATGCCCATCTTTATGATTTTCACGGCTTAGAGCCGGGCACTGAACTGCACCTTCACTTAAGCGCAGAAGAGCTAAGAAGCCGAAAGCTGCGTGTTTGGCAAGTCGGACAAAGATTGTTTCTCGCTGACCGTCTAGTCCTACACGATGATGACATGGAAGTCTGGGGTGGGCCATCGGGTAAGAGGAAGTTCAAAGAAATAATGGATGAAGAAAGCGATGACAAGGGTAATTGCGGTGATAACACAAAAACAAAGAGAAAACTTCGATCATACTACAGATTTTAAGCTTAGCCATGCGGAATTATGGTTTGCAGAATTGTATTTATTAGAAGCGACATTGGTGGAATGTAACTATCTTTACTGTCAATCTCTTGACGACTATTAGGGCCCCTTTGAACTCGTTTCTAGGTGCTGACATATACATCAACTGAGACTTGAGTTCCATTGGGTAAGCCGTGGCGGAGCTCGCCCTGCGCCTGTGTTTGTAAGCAAAATCGCCAACTCCGAGAGCTCACATGTTGACAATACGATTGAACATGATGTAGGCTGATTAATTAGCTATCGCGAGAAGTGACTGAGCGCACTATATAAGTAGTTCAATTCCTTTGATGTAGATGTTACTAAATCAGTTAAGAAATAACACTTACAAACCTACTTGAGAATACTTTGACCTTTTATCGTTAATCTTTGACAAGATGGTGGATCATAAAGAAATATTACGACCTGTACGTCACTGATTGAGATATCTTCGCCGATGGCTAACACCATTGAAGAAGTATAGTTTCGATGATATCCCATCCTTAGCAGGCAAAGTCGCCCTTGTCACAGGAGCCAAGTGAGTATCACCGCGCTTGCAGCAAGGTGCCAACTAACAGCTTTTGTAGTACTCCAGATGGTGTTGGTTATCACATCGCACATCAACTCGCACTCAAGGGAGCAAAAGTCTACGTCGGCGCCCGCAATCTTCAAAAAGCAACAAAAGCGATCAGAATCATGCTTGCCGAATCACCGCAGCTAAAACCCGAATCTCTTGTTCCGTTTGCCGTTGACATGGGAAATTTCAAACAAGTCCAATTCGCTGCGAGAAAGGTTGTTGCAGAAGAGCCTCGGCTTGATATTTTGGTCAATAACGCTGCTGTTCTCGCCAGACCTCTCGATAAAGACGCAAATGGCATCTCAGTCTCATTTGGCATCAACCACCTGGGCCCTTTTCTTCTGACCAGGGAGTTGTTACCGCTGCTTAACAAAACCCAGGCTGAACATCCTGGTGTGCGGATTGTGAATGTTGCTTCAACGGCTCACTACGATGTTCCGACGGGTGCAAAGTTTGGATCACTAGAAGACTTCAACAATACTTATGGTAGTGAGGATGAGCCTTTAGCTAATTATCTCCGATACGGCTACTCCAAACTCGCAAGCATTCTCCACACCAAAGAACTTCAGCGCCGTTTTGACCAAGAAGGCGTTGATATACTAGCACTTAGTGTTCATCCCGGAGGAGTTGCAACAAATGGAGCGGCAGGATATCTTGGAGGCAGAGACAACGACATCTTCCGATCGAACCTCTCACCTTTCGAGGGTGCTATTACGCCTTTCTTTGCTGCTGCTCACCCGGAACCAGCTCAACAAAGAGATAAATATGCTGGATCATTCATCATGCCGTTCGGTGGACTGAAAGAACCAACTGAGGATGCGAATAACGCCGAGTTGGGGAAACAGCTTTGGACAACGTCTGAGAAGGTGGTCAGTAGTGTGTTGGACTGTTTCATTTGGGATAGCATATTGATGCCGATGGGGGGCATTTTTAACATCGGGCAAAAGGCGTAGACACTTGTGTTTATGGGTTTCTTATTATTCTCTTCATAGACTATTTCAATTGATTCTGCTTCAACTGTACTGCCCTTCCGACTACCGTCTAAACACCTCAATGTTTAAAACGACCTGGAGAAGGGAGCTGATTGAAGAACCACCATCCAGTCAGGATTGTTTCTACTCACATTGTCCCGTCAGCTAATAGATCTTACCATTTATAACTTAGCTGTCAAAAGGTCGTGAATATATGTGCACAATCATTTCTCTCAATTAGCTCTCAGCCGCCGTGATCCTCAACTAAACATGCACCATTGAAACCTTGATGGCTCCTCCTACCATACTCATGCAACACAACCGCTTGGCATTACTCTCCACGTCCAAATGATGTAAACAACACCTGACTCTCAGACATTTCCCAACATGGCAAGTATAACCACCAAGCAAGACTCCTCTTCTCCACAAAACAATGACGCTGATCTCTGGGGTTTCCCCAAAGTCCCCGGAAATAGTGAAAATGGCTCGGTTACAGAGAAAAAAGTGGTTCCTGGAATCTTCAGTGAATATAAACTTGAAATATTCCACGGTGATCTGCATGTCTTCTCTTCGTCATTGCCCTCTTTTCTTTTTTATGAGTTCTCGAAGGCTTGATTCACAATGAGAACTTGGTTCGGTCGTGGCAAGAAACTGCAGCGCGCGGTAACATCATGCTGTCTTTGCGCTTTTGTTCTCTATGGCTATGACCAAGGTGTCTTTGGTGGCATTCTTGAGAATGAGGATTGGCTGCGACAGTTCAATGATCCCGGCGATACTTTGACTGGATTCATTACCTCAAGCTATAATCTGGGCTGTTTGCTGGGATGTTTTAAGAATTTCTTCGTTGGCGAGAAGCTTGGTAGAAGATGGACTATTTGGGTGGCCATGGGCTGGATCCTTGTTGGAGCTGCTTTGCAAGCCACAGCTTTCACACGAGGACATCTCATTGCTGGGAGAATCGTCACCGGCGTGGGCACCGGTCTCAAGACATCTACTGTTCCGATGTAAGTTGCAGTATAGACATTTCCCGGAATTTTTAACCAATTGCTTAGGTACCAATCCGAACTTTGTGAGGGCACAAAGCGTGGTCGTCTCGTCTCCGCAGAAGTCATGTTCGTCGGCATCGGCATCGCCTTCGCATACTGGTGGGACTTTGCATTTAGCTTCGTCGGCGGACCATTCGCATGGCGTTGGCCCCTAGCGTTTCAAGCCGTCTTTGCATTCTGGGTCATCTTTGTCGTATTTGGTGTACCTGAGTCGCCTCGTTGGTTACTCAACCACGGGAAGAGACAAGAGGCCATAGAAGTGCTATCAGCGGTCTATGATAAACCAATTGATCACCCCGATATTCTGCGAGAAGTCGAATCAATCGAGGCAGCTTTGTCGATGGAGGCGGAGGCCGAGGGAAGTACTTCTTGGGCTTCGACTTTTAGGAAGGACAAGGTCAGCACTAGATATCGAGTCTTCCTTGCCTGGTTTGTGCAGTTCATGAATCAAGCCGGTGGTATAAATTTGGTTGTTTACTATATCTTGGGTAAGTCTGAGTCACACTCCAGTCATCATGTTTCAAAGTCAAAGCTAACATGTCTCAGCTGTCCTGACGGCCAACGTCGGACTCGAGCATAGACTTGCCCAGATCATCGCGGGGTGTATTCAACTAATGTTCCCTATCGGGTCTCTACTCCCCACTCTGGCTTTGGACAAGATGGGTCGTCGATCTACCATGATGTGGGGATCTGCTGGGCTGTCGTTCTCAATGATGATGGTAGCCGCGCTTTTATCTCAGGCAGATGATACATCACGAGGTCGAGCATTTGCTGCTGGATCAGTAGCGTTCTTTTTTACCTACATGCTTGTCTTCGGTGCGAGTATGAACTGTGTTCCGTGGGTTTACGTCCCCGAGATCCTCCCTCTCCATGCTCGAACCAAGGGAACTGCGATTGGCGTCAGTTCCAACTGGCTCTGGAATTTCACAGTGGTACGTCTTACTCCCCAACATCCTTCTCTGTTTGTTTATAATTGACGATTTACAGGTCATGATCACTCCCATTCTCATCAACCGCCTTCAGTGGAAGGCCTATCTCATCTTTATGGCAACCAACCTCATTTTCGTGCCGATCATCTTCTTCTTGTATCCTGAGACATCTAACCTGGCTCTTGAAGAAGTTGACTACATTTTTGCTCGTGGTGAGAATACTGTTCAAGTGGCAAGGCAGATGCAGAAAGAACTTGCTCTCCATGGACGTTTGGCGGATGATAGATATCCTGAGAAGGCAACAAAGATGAAAAGCAAGTCGCATGAGAGGGGTGATGAATTTGTTGAGCATGCACATGCTTGAGTTCTGGGCCTACAATAAGAGCTTTGGGCTATTTGTGTTATGAGATAGCGCGACGGGCATGCGGTGACCCTAATCATTAGAGCCTAAACATGAGATACAGATTACAAATTTGAACATGATTATGAAACCCATCATATGATTCCTTAGGGTACATTGGTAAAGTTGCATGAGAGATATAGCTTCCGGCGTTCACTCCATGACAGGCAATTCTCGAAATGAATAGCCTGGGCAGTGATTGAAGAGCATTGAAATCAGCGGTGAACACTGGTAACAAAGGGATAACTAAGGGTGAGCTAAAGTCAAGGTCCCTGAGGAATTAAATTTAGGCTACTTAATAGTATCCATGCACTCTGCAGGCTAATCGGATGTCGGCACTGACTACTGAACTGCCGGAATATTAAGCTTTGGCATGAGACGACGAACAGGTATAATTTATATGCGCCGGACGACACGGATGTCAACACGAGCAAAATGAACTATAAGAAGCCTAAAAATGGCGGTTCGTCTCGTATTTTATATATATTAGACTTTCTAGAAACCCTGCTGCTGGAGAATAGGTATATCAAAGGACGACGAGGGTGAATGCCCAATATATATTGTCCATTCTCCCGTTGGCACTACTTTCATTCCAAGCTGACATTCAGAAAGGAAACTTAGCTTGCTTTCTTTTACTGACAGTTTACGCCAGAGGTAAGTGTACTTAATAGATCCCCATAATTCGTTAAGAAAGCCACAATATTGAAACTCAAGCAGCTCCACCCGTCCTTCTATCTACCCATCATGTTCGCCCAAGCCGTCCTCCTCATCGCCTTCGTGTGCAACGTATCAGGCACACCCTACGTAGTCACCGACCCCAAGGATCTTCACAGCACCTGGTCCAGCGACGACTACAAAGCCACACACGATACCCATTCGATCCGGTGGGAGTTCACCGTGAAAGGAAGAAACGGTGTACCAGACCCAGGAAACTTTGCAGCTTCATGCCACGGCCTGCAGGTGATTTCGGACGACCTCGATCTGACGGGGAAGCCTGACTTTGAGCGCTGCAACGACACGGCTTACGAGGCTCGCCAGTACTTTTCCGGGGAGTACACGACTGTCGAGGTTCGCCGCACCGATTACCCTGATCTTGGGAAGGAGGTGCAGATCTCGGCTACGGCGAATTATACTTCGACCAACGATAATATTGTTAATGGGCACTTGAAGTTTGGCAATTTCCAGACAAAGTTCATTTCTACACCTATTGAGGGTTAGAATTACGTCATAGAATTACTTGCCTATAATTTACATATGGAACATCATGCTTTGAATATCTCATCGGCGCTCAGTGTATATCCCCCTCTTCACCTGTAACATCATCATCTTCGTGTGTATATGTGCATATCTTATTCCCAGCATTATGCAGAACATTTGTGTTCTTTACCTTTGTGTTGGGGCTGAAGCCTCCTTTAACTTCATAATTTTATCACAATATTATGCTGAATAGAAGTACTTTGAATCACGAGAATGAAAATGTTAACGTTCTATGTATAGCAACAATCTCCATCGTGTAAGGTGGCGGCCAATCTTACCGCAAACGCAACATCAGGAATCATATACCATACTTTTTCAAACGCAATCTCAAGATCCCCGAATTGCTATCTCGCGATATTCAGAATATCCTCAATTATGGCCCCGAAGTCGCCAGAATTATAACTCCCGGCATTCACTCCGAGAGTCGCTTATCTAAGAACCTTCCCCAACCCACTAGTTACCCCTCCCTCTTCCGCCCTCGGATAAAGCACCATCTATCGGAAAACGATCTCTTAATCAACTCATACCTTTCTCTTTATCCAAGTTCTCCTCTTATTGTTGCTGGAATATTCTCAACTTTCATTGGAAATAGCAGACATGGCAACTTATCATATTCGTGACGTTGATAACCGTGTAGAGGGGCGTCTCGCTCTTGTCACAGGAGCCAGGTACAACATGCACCCTTATGATCCATTTAATGCTAATTATTCTCAGTGGTGGGATCGGTTCAGCTATTGCCAGAGCTCTTGCAGAAGAGGGTTGCGATGTTGTACTGCATTGCAATGCCAGTCTGGTGAGTTACTCAAATCAACAGAATGTCTCATACTAAACCATGTTTCCAGCATAAAGTCGAGGCTTTGTCTAAAGAACTAACATCAGCTCACCCTGGTCAACTCTTCCCTTGTGTCTCCGCCGATCTCAGTTCTCGCGATGAAACTCGCGGCTTGGTCGACAAGGTCTTTCAAAGCTCGAGCATCTCCGCCAAGCACAAAGCAGTATCCATTCTCGTCGCGAATGCTGGTCTCGGCAGGCGCATCCGAGACATCCAGAATATCGAAGAAGATGACTGGGACTCGGTCATGGAAGTCAACGCGAGGAGTCAGTTTGTGGTGGTGAAGGCCTGCTTGCCTGCTATGAGGGCGCAAAGCTGGGGCCGTGTGATTCTGGTCGGAAGTATTGCGAGTACCGGTGGTGGTATTAATGGGTGCCATTATGCGGCAACCAAGGGAGCTCTGAGGTAAGATACTGATCATTATTGCATGAGAGACGAGAACTGATATCTGAAAGCTCGATGGGCAAGAATCTTTCAACTGTCTTGGCTGGCGAGGGAGTCACAGTCAACACTGTAAGTTATAAACAAGTTGTCCCCCCGCAGATACTGATAGGAGGTCCAGATTCTTCCCGCAATGATTGGCTTTACAGACATGATCCCAACGCCAAAAGAAACGTGAGTGCTCTCTACAGTCTGAAGGTTCCCCTAAATAAGCTGACCCGAGACCTCAGAACATGGACAAGAAAAACTGATCTGGAGGAACTCAAAGAAACAGATCCAGGCCTGGCAATTGCAGCAAGCGTCCCAGTACGCCGCCTGGGCCATCCTCAAGAAGTTGCCAACATCGCTGTCATGTAAGTAAACTCTCTATCATTTTGGATAACTTCTAATGTTTCGAAGGATGGCAAAAACTGGATATCTCACAGGGCAAGATATCATCTTGTCTGGTGGTTTGAAGTAGACCCATAGTTTCTCAAGGCTCTGTGCGTATAACTCTGTCAATTAAGGTGCGACAAAGACCAAAAAGAACATACAACACCGGGGATTCGCTGGTCGTCACCGACCCAACTACTAATCCGGCGCTTCGCAGCTTGACGATGGGGAGCGGACGGGACCCCGTATTCTCTACGAGCTTTGGTCGTATGTGGTTGGAGGTCGGAGTAATGTCCGTTATAAAGGAGGAACCAGACAGATGGGAGGAGTGTACAGTGGTGAATAACGGGCCTGGGTGTTCCCTTTCCCTAGCTGAGATATAAAAAGAGACTGTTGAAACACCAAGGTGTTTACCTACAATAATTGTTAAGTAGAAAGTCTGCCCGTCGACTGCCTCTATCTTTCACCAACAAACTGAGACCTTCATGATGAGTTCGCAATTATTATTATATACAGTGAATGAAGACAGAAGCAAAAGTTCAGTTTGTACACTTAATCGACAAAAGATAAATATCTGGAGCGACGCAGGCCTGATTCGAACAGACGCCTCCGAAGAGAATAGATTTCTAGTCTATCGCATTAGACCACTCTGCCACTGCGCCTTGATGCTTCCTGATTGGATGAAACCCCTAGCCCATATTTGCAACATATTACTCCATCGGTTTTCTCTCGGCCCCATCTTCATTACTGTTGATGAGGTTCTAAGACTTATTTCAGCTGAAATCCCCCAAAGCCATTCTCAGTACAATCTTTCAGCGTGTTTGTATAAGTTGGAACACCGCCGAGGTAGATCAAGCACTCGCGGGGCTTGCCTGGGATATTATCTCCCATATACCACTAAAAGAAGTTAGCTATCTGGATTTCATCCACGAAAATGAGTTCAACATACCGACTTGGTGCTGGGTAAAAGAGAAGCACTAGCAATGTCCCGGACCTTGGCTCCCCATTCAGCCTCTGCGTCTTCACGGGCCTCAATCTTGTGACGGCCATGGGTCGACATGTACTTCATAACCTTAACAATAAACTCGCCCTGAGACTCAGCGCATGTCGGACCATTGCACAAAGCCGTCGGTGCTTGAGGTCCATATGTGAAGAACATATTGGGGAACCCAGCAACAGCCATGCCGAGGTACGTTTTCGCACCAGCCTCCCACTTATCAGCGAGTTTCACACCCGATACTCCACTGATGTTGATATCCTTCAGACCGCCAGTGATGGCATCGAAGCCGGTTGCGCAGACTACAACGTCAAACTCCCACTCCTTCTCAGTTGTCTTGATACCACGTTCTGTAACTTCAACAACTGACGTGGCGTTGACATCGACCAAGGAGACGTTGGGTTGGTTGAAGATCTCGTAGAAACCGTTCTCAAGAGAAATCCGCTTGCAGCCGAAACTGTATGGTTGTTTCTCCGGAGCCAGAATCTCCTGGAGACGGGGATCCTTGACGCGAAATCGCACCTTGGATTTCCAGAACTTATAGGCCTCGGCATTCGCGTCCTCTCGAAAGATCATGTCTTGGTAGTTTGCAAGCCAAAACTTGAAATCGCCATGGGTCCATAGTTCTTCATATACTGCACGACGTGTCTCGGGGTCATCGCTGAAAGTGTCGCGGGGATAAAAGTTGAAGTCAAACCCACCAAAGCTAGCATGCCGGCCCTTGAAAACCTCATTATAACGCTCTTCCGAGACTGACTTGTCGTTGCGAGAGTATTCAATTTGCTTCATAGGGAGTGCCATGTTGGGCGTTCGTTGAAAGAGCACAAACTCGCTTGCAACCTGGCTAAGCTCTTGTGCAAGCTGTACACCCGTGGAGCCGGTTCCGATGACAGCGATTTTCTTTCCCTTCAGATCGGGTTCTTTTGCAGGCCAGTATGAAGGATGGATCCAGAGACCACCAAACTTGTCGATGCCCTTCCAGTCGGGCGTGTGTCGCTTGGCTGCAAAACCAGTGTTCAAGAGTAAGTATCGCGCGACGAATTTCTTGCCGTCCTTACTCTCGATTTCCCATCTGCTCGCTTCTTCATTCCAGACAGCCTTGGAGATATACGTGTTGAAGAAGGTGTCCTTGCGAAGGTCCCATTTCTCAGCGACGTATGAGAAGTATTCTCTCAGCTCAGCACTGCCGGGGAATCGTTGGGTCCAGTTCCAGTCACGCCATAATTCGGGGTCAGAGAATTCGTAGTGCGGTATGGCACTATCAACTCGAGCGCCTGGGTATCGGTTCCAAAACCATACGCCCGCGTAGTCAGAGGCCATGTCAACGAGTTTGACATTGTAGCCTTCTTCACGAAGACGTTTGAGTTGGTAAACACCACCGAACCCACCCCCGACGATGAGTGCATCGAGAACTGTTGTATTGACGGTCATGGTGATTGTATTTCTGTGTCAGAGATTTGGGATCGTCTGCTTGAGATAGAGACTTGGTCGACAGTGGGATCAGAAGGCTCAGCTTATGTCAAATCCCATTGAGAACTGGCAATGTTACTTGGTTATTTATGCTTTCATTATTGAGATCTATTAGAGGTATATATACATAGTCTGACTTTCTCTGAATATCTCGTCCTTTGACAGTCTTCGGGAGACTTGCACAGCCTAGAGCTTCCCGGAGCATCGGAACCTAGTTCGGAACATCAGACGAGGCAGTCTGAGCTTCGGCCATCATAAATATCTAGCACGCTAATTTCACTTCCATATATGTTTCAATCAGTTTGGAAACATAACCAGCCAAGCAATGCCAATATCTTTCGGCTCGGATGTGGTGTTTGCTGTCGGTATTTGGGCTCTACATCCGAAGAACCTACTTGAGGTTCTGTTCCGCGGAACAATTGGCAATCTTCCGAAGAAATGGCAAGAAGCCGATAATGACTTTCTTTACATCAATAAGACATAATAGCCGATGAACTAATTCAGGAAAAGCATTATTACAAAAGGCCTCATCCATCAGCGCTGCCCTGTAACCTCTCACAAGAGCTGAGAGTACGCGTTCCGATCATTCCAATCCAAAGCAGTCTTCAACACGAGTTTTATGCATCTAATTCATCAAGGATAAGAAGTTTGGCCAATATGTCTTCTTACGCTGACTCCTGGCTCCAGGTAAGCTCCTATGATACCCAATCTGTTATGGGCACTAACCCGTACAGTTTGAAGAGTCTCTCGGCGGCGTTCGCCCGGTCTTAAAAGGCTCTGTGGAAGAAATGAGAGATCAATTCAGCGGACTCGGCTCTCTCCTTTCATCTCAATCTCCTCCTTTTCCAGAGAATAAGTTGAAGATCAGTGATGGAGAAGTAGGTGGGGTTGCATATCGGACCTACGCGCCTCGTGGTTCCGAAGCCAAGAACTTGTCCATTGGTGTTTTCTATCACTCTGGCGGTTTTGTTGTAGGGGACCTTGACTCTGAGGATGGCTTTTGTCGAAATATCGCACTGAAAGCCAACGTGGTTATTTTGAGTGTTGGTTACCGATTATCTCCTGAACACAAGGCTCCAACACATTTAGAGGACGCTGTGACTCTATACGAGTGGGTAAGTGGGATACCAAGTTCTCCGCCTATTTATGCGTGCATCAAGAACCTCCGCTGACGATTTCGATTCGTTAGGCTTTCGACAACGCCGAGATCATTGGCGTCAATTACTTCAATATGTTTACCATCGGCACATCAGCTGGCGGCGGGCTTGCCCTTGCCGTTGCTCGAAAGGTGGTCCTTGGTCAGACCGATCTTCCCACGGATGCTATCAAGGGAGTTATTGCACTATGCCCAGTAGCATTCCACCCACGAAACATACCAGCAAAGTTCCAGACGAAACACTCGTCCTACAACGAGAACAAAGACAACGTACCCATAGTGGATGAGGAATCTCTGTTGCAGATGTTTGACAATACGGGTATCGATCCTAGCGACAAGAACTACTTCCCATTGCTGGATGATAGCTGTTTGAAGGTGTTCCCTCGGACATATGTCGTAACCTGCAGCATGGATACACTACGGGATGACGGAAAGGTTCTTTACGATAGCCTCTCCTCCGCGGGCGTGGCTACCAAGACCAACCACTATGGTAATATGCCTCATTGTTTCTGGATAGTCCCATCTCTACCCGAGACAGAGGTGTTCTTGCACGAGTTGATAAGCGGGGTCAACTGGGCCATCAAAAGTAGTAATTAGTTTAGCATGCATGTATGTAGTACATATATTTCACAATTGCCTCGTGCCCCTCTCAACGTATCAACTATATGTAGAACACATTCATTTCATCGACTCAGAAAGAAGACCTTCTGATTACATATATCACAGTCCAAACGCCAAATTATTCGGCCCCAGGTTTCCTTCAACCTCAAGACTACTTACATCTACAGTTGAGAAAAGAGGAAAACTAGCATCAAATGAGTCGAACTCGATTGTTGTAGGCGTGGGAAGTGAGAATGCTTCCAAAGCTTCATGCGGCAACATACCCATCAGCCCCCTATCCATGTCTCCAATAGATTCTTCGAATGACCAAGTATCAAGGACTTCCTCGCTTTGGCTGAAAACACTCAGAGACGTTGTATTTGCTTTTTCATGAGGATTCGGAGTCTGTGGCCTAGATCCATCGTGGACAGTACCAAACAGATTCCGCACAAGAAGACTCTGTCTCTCCATTTTCCGGCGTGCCCTCTCGTCAACGTATATGTTGCAAGCTGTTTGTAGGTTAACGATAGTTTGTAGTGCACCCTTGGCGACAGGATCATGGGTACTGAACCTGGCCATCAGGGATCTTACACCGATCATACTTTTCTCAAGAGGGAAAATATGATCCAAGTCATTGAAGTAGGCGGTCCCAAGTACCAGCGCTGCAACAAATAACGAGTTCACGACAAACGGGAGACGTTTTGGAATTTCTCGATTGTCTCCCATTACTTTCAGGAGGTCAACTGTCCGCACAGCAGAGTCAACGCAGGAAAAAGCGAGGACTTGCTCTGGCTCAGTTGCAGCAGTTGGGGGTTCCCACTGACTCATGTCCTGCGCGGATTTGTTCATGTGTTTGGAAGCGCTTTTCGTCAAGGAGGGTCGAGCAAGTAGCATGATCGTCCAATAGTAAGCTTCTTTAAGGTGGCATAGGCCGATATTTGGCGTTTCCTTCCCGTCGGCTTCATCAATGAATTTCGACGGTTTTATGCTATCAGTAGCCAGACCCAAAGGGAACTTATTCGCCCATTTCCGATGGTGCTCACTGATCCGCTCCAAGTGGGTGTTTGAGACTTTTTGCGGAGAGTAGATATTGGTAAGGATATCTTCAAAGATAGCGCAGAGATCATTAGAAGCCGAGTAATTCTCGTCGATGCCCGTGTTTCGAGTTTCGTGTGTTGATGGTGGTCGACCAAGAGATGCGCTCATGAAGAGATCCAGAACGCGGAGAACTTTCCAGAGCCTCTCTCGTAGAAGATATTCAGAATGCTTGAAATGCTTGTTGATATCGTGTCGCTGGATGCCGAGAGCGTATGCCGCGCGGACAGCGCTGCCGAGGTACATGAAAGCGGCATTCCGCCGCGATGCACCAAGCAGGTACATAGTAATAAGAATGTTGGACTGGACGGCGGATATGCTAATGTCGTCCATGATGATGGACGCGGTCAGGAAGCGGCCGTAGTTGAAATACTGCTCCGCTTCCCGGTCCTTATTCTCAGGGCATGTCTGGGCACCAATGGCAAACACGAGGAAGAAAAGAGCTGCTGAGGCTTTATCCTCTGGTTCATCAGAGCACTTTTGGTACCAAGATGCTATAGACTAGCTGATTTTTTCTTCCTCGAAGAGGTTGAGTACGCAACTGGTTGAGCGGAAGAACCAGGAGACTAGATAACAAGCCTCTTCCTCCCCGGGCTTGACTGGCGTATCATCCATGATGTTGACGAACCATGTGGAGCTGTCCGACGGTTTGGCCTCAACCATGAGATGCTGTAGAGCATCCTCTGTGAATGCACAGGGACCGACTGAATCACGAACTAGTCGTCGGATAATTTGTAGGAATGACAAGTTGGCTGCGTCGCCAATAAAGACGAATTTCCCGTGGCCGTCTTGTATGAGCGTAGAGAGTTGCGGACGATCTGTATGGGCTTTGGGTAGATCATGTCCTAGCTGGTTGCTAAGCTGAGACAGAGTCTGGTCAAAGACCTCGATAGAGGAGGAGACGCTTGGTGACATAGGGTTCTGTGAGTCGTCCCTACTAGGTGTAGGGTTGACGTAATTGGGTTGTACACTCCGAACCCTGCGCTTTGTTGTCGGAGAAGGGGTGAAACTGCATTCGACATCCACTCCGCGGGTGATGCAACGGCCACACGGTTGGCGGCCGTCACAGCGCTCTTTGCGACGTTTGCAAGTGTAGCAGGCATTGGCGCATCGACGGCGCTCACTGTCTTTGAGCTTACGAGAAGGCATCGTTCACATAGGCGTAATAAGTAGAAGTAGAGACTAGAAAGTACGAGAACAGTCAAGACTTCTGGGGACGAATAGTATTTAACTTATTCAACGGGACCTACGGGTGTCACAGAATGCGGGGTTGGAATATCCCCAGGCACGCTAAAAGAAGCGAGCCTATTGAGCCAAATCGATATCTGGTTTAGACTTGACTAGGCGCGGCCACGTCTGGAGAACCTGGTAACGAACAGGCTGAGTTCAGCAACAATCTGTCTATACTGCAACCCACTCGGTAACACAACACCACTTCTGCAATGTGATAGAGGATAGAGCTCCATACGACGAGCGCTGCAACTATTACTTACAAGCCCTTCCAAGACAGTCATAACTTTACATCTTTAAATCACAACTTTCAGCCTTTTCTCAAGTCCCTTCTAGGCCCTCACTAATGTCCACCGACCATCAAAATGGACAGTTATATAGCTTGATAAGTATGTAATAAATGGTTCAGTTCGCAATCAGTAACCGATCACTGTCTAAATAAGTTCCAGGAACGGCACTGATCTCGGCTAGGAAGATCAGTGACAAAGATCATGTGGGTGAGTAAGAGCAACCTTCGGCTCTGCCGAGGTGAGGACGAGGTACGTGGGCTAGTCTAACTCTACCTTAGTCCTTAGTCTACCCCACAACTATCGGAACCTTTTACTGCTGCCCCAGATCCGACCCGATACAGGATACTACAGCCGATGGCTAATATTGTATCAACTATCTCGTGAATACTTGGGGAAATACCAGGGATCTCTTTCACTATTGCGTAAACAGATTGCTTAAAGAAACAGGTCTCAGCTGATTCTGAATTAAAACATACCCAGGGAGAAGAAAAGCTTTAGACCAAAGAAACAGATGCCAGTTAGCTCGGAGACAAACCCCAAGCATATTGAATTCTATTCCCCTTTCTAGAGCTGAGGTCCTACCTCTCTAAGCTAAGTTGGTGCTGAGCTTGGGCTCGGGTGCCGAAGCAGGCCTATTTTTGAGTGTGAATACTCCGATTGAATATTATGAGACACCTCTATCAATCAATTAAATTAAAATATTTTAACTCTATACTTAACTTGCAATTGATATTACTGCGATATCATTATTCATATTAGCATCTACTTGTCTTTATTATAAATAGAACTAATGCAAAGCTCGTCATAATTCTACTACTACTGTTTTCCATAGCTAATGGGCTATATCATTAACTTGCCAGTTCTGCCTGCAAAGCAGAAGAATCAAGCTCGTCAAAACTAGTAGCCTGAACCACACACTGAATACCCTCAAGGTAGTTCTTAAGTCCCTGCTTAGCTACAGCGTACACCATTCTATCCTGGTGAATCGTTATTTAGAGTCCTTGAAAACTAGGGTGACTTGGTTTAACAGCTTACCCTTGTCGTCGCTTCGTCAGGGGTCCAGTGAATCAGAACAAGCTTTCCGCCTCTGGGTGACCAGTCAGTTCTTGAGCACAGGTCAACACGGTGGCTCCTGGGCTGTATACCTATCCTGGAATGGAGGGATCTTACACGCAGCAGAAGCGCAGCGATAGGGATTCCCATCCAAGTCAATGAGCTTGACTTTGCAGTCCTCCCAGGATGAGTCATAGTCATATGAAAGCGGGATAATTTCGGTATTGTCATGATTGAGTCCGAAGATAATGTATCCGAAAGCATCTCGGGATACCTTGTGCAAATTCCGGAATTCCTTGGGGACCGCCTCCGAAAACCCGACGCTACAAATGAAAAGAGTAAGCGTTGGTAGCACTCATTGGGCGGTACCTAATAAACGCAATGTCTTTTTCACATGTTGGGTGAAAGTTCCTGGGCAGATCGCTTTCCTATATCAAGTGATGTTGAGGGGGACAAACCTAACCTTGACAGCATTGTTAGAACGTTAGCCAGAGTGTCATATAGAAAAGCGACTTACCATTTTAGTGGATAAGTTATGAATGACTCGGTATCAAGGATAGCAATAGTGACTCAATAGAAGCTCGTACAACTCGTAATCGGTATGGAGATCTGGTTGTATGCCTTGAGAATTCAGAGAAGAGAACGGGGCGTCCTGACTTACCAGGGGAATAAATACTTAAATGCAAAGACATGGCTTGACTGCAAAGATAATTAATAGACAAGAAGTCCCTTCATACTATTGTACAATTGGTGGGCAGTAATGCAATGCATGCGCTGGGATACTGAAGTTCTGTTATGCTCCGAGCGACCCGACACTATCGATCTTTAACTCCGCTAAAAGATGCCACTTGTGTCTTGACGTGGCTCTCTATGCCTACGATCGGTCACAGATTAGCGGTTCAGTTGCCCTCAGCCTGACAATCCTTCTATTCTTGGAACAGCTTGCATTTTGGTCAGCAACAAATGTTAGAAGCTTGCAGTTCAACTTGACGTCTCAATTGTTTCAATACGACCCGGACTCTTGACAGAAAAGGATTCAAGTCGTACGTTTCTTGCATGTTCTAGCATGCCTACATTTCAAATGGGAGACTTGGCTGTAGTATTGTACTATTATTCCTATCAACTCTTGCATGTACTCTTCCATATTTTAAGCTATTGCTGTTTACACATGCTTCCCAACATTCCCGAAGGATGCCCTTCTCCATCAGTTCCTGTCAATTTCTTCTTCAGCCAAGGAATCTCTTTCAAAGAATACCGGTATGCTCTGAACAGCGCATTTGACTCCCCAGGGAATATTTTGGCAGTGGCTTGGTCAGGATACGGCGCAAAATGCGGGTTGATAAACTCCCAGCAGACATATCCATCCTTAGTAACCTCAAACAACCGTCCAAAGGCACTCTCGCAGAGTAGTGTGTTTCCATTCGCCAGTCTCTGCGCACTACCCATAAATGGAGTGAAGAAGTTATGCATCTGTGAGCGGTCCCTGTACTCCCAGACAATGTTCTTCGTTTGTCTATCAACTTCGATGGCCCGGGTGTAAGTGATAGATTCACCGTTGCGGAAAGCTCCATTGTCGAAGATGAGAATGTTGCCGTTGTCGAGTTCAGTGGCGTTGTGTTGTTGAGCAAGAACTTCTGGACCGAGTTTCCAGACGATGTTACCTGTAGATCTTTCGATGACTATAACGGCTGATACGGATCGGAGTGATGCGAGGATGTGTTTACCGTCGCGCATAGGGATGACGGAGTTGATAAGCGGGTAATGCTCTCGGGTATAGTGAGGTTGAAGGGGGTATTCGTCTCGTGGGAGACTCTCCGAGACCTTCCATTGCCAGACGAGATTTCCCTTCTCATCAACCTCATTGATGGTGTCGGCGTAAGTGATGCCATCGATCTCGCTGCCCGGGACACCACCGATAACTTTCGCTGAGTCCTCCGGAGACAGGGCCTCAAGACCGGTATACAAAAAGCGACCATCACCGTAGTGGTACTGGTCATGATGACCCAAGTCATCTGTGAACTGACGCACCACTTTGCCATCGGGATCAAGCTCACTCATCACACCTCCACCATATTTGTTGAAGAAGGGAAAGGGAAATGGACCCCCATCTTTGGTTGTGAGTTCAGTTGTTCGAAGAGTGTTGACAGCAAGGTTTCCATTGGGCAGAATTCTGGCATGGCGACCGATTCTGCCGGGGAGTTTCCACGAGTGGACTTCTTTGCAGTCAATGTCGACAAGGTGAGCTGTGTCGCTGGTCAGGGGGCAGAAAAGGGTGTAGCCGCCGAAGGATTTATCCTTGTCGACACCTGTGAGACCGACGCCACGTCTTTTTAGTGTGTTTTGTTCCATGGCAGAAGCTTAATCTGCTGACTTTATGTCGATGGTAATTGTTGGAGCTTGGTGATCGTTTCAAGACCTGTTGAGATTGCCTTGCTCGATGGGTTATCCGATCTGAAAACAATATCAACACTCTGAACTTTGCCTTGTACTTGTAGACAATTCTCTCCTTGTAAAATGATATCTTCAAATAAATATTGGCGTGATATTGCGAAAACATCAACCCTACGGCATCCCGGCGGTAAGCCTGCGGGATGCCGTCGGGATGCCGCCGGCCGATAACGATCCGACGGTCCCTCCTTATCACCGCCGGCGCCATCTCATCTTATCAAGTCCTTCAATAGGTTAACTCAATTCAGCACGCCATTATCGTCGCCATGGTATCTTCAACACCATACAGGTCTGGGCATATCGCTTATCAGGACATCGTTATTGCTTTGGCAGGAAGTTAGTATATAGACCGTAACATTGTTCGATATCATCATGTTAGAAACCACCATTGCTTTGAGCTCCAAGATTGTTGGGTTTGACAGTTAACTTCTTGTTACAATGAGTTCCTTCTCTGAAAAGAGTCAGCCGGTTCAGTCCAAGACTTCAGAACATGATGGCGATGTTATTCAGGATGAAGCTATCCATGTTCCGGGCTATGATCCTACCCTTACCATTGAATCTGGAGAAACCAGAAGAGCATTACTCAAAGTTGACTTCTTCATCTTGCCTTTTATCGTTCTTTGTTTCTGCTTCCTCCAATTCGACCGTACCAACATCGGCAACGCATTGACCGATACACTTCGAACGGACATCAGCATCGATAACTCAGACATCAACCTTGCACAAACTCTCTTCACAGTCGGCTTCATCGTTACAGAGCTTCCCTTCAACATGATCAGCAAGTACATGGGCCCTGAGAGATTCCTTCCCATCACCATGTTCCTCTGGGGTATTGCTACCTGGTCTCAAATCTTCTTGAAGAATGCACACGGTTTATGTGCTGCTCGATTCTTCATTGGTGCCCTGGAGGGTGGTTACATTCCTGGTTTTGCTCTTTATATCTCGCGATACTATACGAACCAAGAGCTTGCTTTGAGATATGCCATCTTCTGGGCATCAAACAGCTTTGCTGGTGCTCTTGGTGGGCCTTTATCTATCGGTCTTCTTTCACTTCGTGGAAGGGGTGGTCTTCATGGATGGCAATGGCTGTTCCTTATCGGTATGTCCATAAACTTCATATGCAGTGTGGGTACTAACAAAGTGCAGAGGGTGTTTTGACCTGCTTCCTCGGAGTCCTCGCATACCTATACTTCCCCCATAACGCCGCGAAGCCAAAGACCTTCTTTGGTAGATCATTTAACATTTTCACCGAGCGTGAAGCATCCATCATCGTCACCCGCGTCCTCCGCAATGATCCTACCAAGGCCCTTCGATACGGTCAACCAGTTCTACTGTCACATATTGTCGATACCTTTACTGACTGGAGATTGTACGGACATCTCGTCGCTGGCCTTCTGTCTATGGTCATGATCTCTCCGATGAACACATACGCACCCTCCATCATCAAGTCTTTGGGCTTCACTTCCCTTCAAGCCAATGGTCTCAACTCCGTCGGGAGTGTCTGCGCTCTGGTTTGGTCAGTGACTCTGGCCTTCAGTAGTGATCACTTCCGCGAGCGTGGATTCCATATCGCCCTTGGATACCTATGGGGAGCTGCTGGTTTACTTTGGCTAGCCCTTGCACCAGACGGCGTGTCGAAGTGGACTTTGTATGGTGGAGTTGTTTGGACGCAGATGGGAATGGGCTGTGTGCAAGCCATCAGCGCTGCATGGCTCACGACGAAGATGCAGGATTACAAGAGACCTGTTGCCTTGGCTGCTTATGTGATGAGTATCCAGCTTGCCAATTTTCCTGGTAACCAACTTTTCAGAACTCAAGGTATTTACAAAGCCCCTTTGTCAAGTTCCAAGCTAATTTTAACTAGATGCTCCCCGGTATACTCGTGGACTGAGTATTGCTGCTGGTTGTGCCATTGCTGCTGCGGTTGTTATTCTCGTCTGGAAGTTACTTTACCGACTCTTTGATAATGGTGATGCTGGTGTTGAGGCAAAGTTCCAAGTTGCTTCCGAGGAGACTAGAAGTGAGATTTAAAGTATCGTTAGCAATAGTATAGTATGATTAGTATAGGTTACACCGTTGTAAAAACAGCAATAATCCAACAGAGTTAGTTAACCTTACAACTATTTGCATTCAGTTTCCAGTCACACCCAGCTTTCTATCTCCATTCCCTAGTCCTTCTCCTCATCAATTTCCATAGAAAACTCCAAGTTATGAATTTCTACTGTCTTCCGCCATTCCTTTTCAGTCTCCTCAAAGATCGTAGAACCTCCGCCTCCTGAGAGTCTCAGAATTGGTTCGTCAGGATCGTCAGGATAGCCAGTGCAGAAAACAAGAGTCGTGTACCACGAGTCTTTGAGCTCTATGGAGAGATACTCCGCCTTGGGCATCCGAGATACACATCGTGCCGCCGCCACAAAATATTCGTTCACCACATCGTCAACGGGATACATACGTCTCCAATCAGCGGCGTTGTCTGCTGGTCGCCAGGGTTTGTGGACGAGGAGCCGCTTCCCTGAGGGTGAGACCCTCTCTGGAGTAAGGCCGAAGGCTTTGAGGCTTGGCCAGTGAGGATCTTCAGCTGTATCTGACTCTGATGGCCAGAAGATAGTAGGCTCGATGCTCCCCTCAAAGGAGAAGTCTTTTAGTCCTTCTCTTTGTGAGAATCGACATAACTCTCGACTTAAAATGTCTTCTTCTGTCGGCGCAGAAGACATGGCATCCTTCAGCAAGGTTGGATTCACATAGTAAGCGAGGTCGAATTGATGGATGGACGAAGGCAGACCATGCAATGACCGTGCAAGCTCTAGCAAGTATTTTTGTGAGAAAAGACCAACATCTTGGGTATAGGTTATTTAAACTTACCATTTCTCTCGTTCACCACATTGTTCGGTCCTCTTTGAGACACTAGACGCAGAGCAAGTGATCTCAGGCGCGACATCGTACCCGCTATCAGGCAGATAGAGCGTGGAGAGTAGAAAAAGCGGTCAAACCCACTGCTGAACCAGAAATGGTTTATCATGGGTACTTCTGGGAGACATGGGTTCAAGTCCTCAAAATTGTCCTGGACGTGGTCTTCCAGTTTACTGAGATATTCAGGTCCCTTTGGGCTCCAGGGGACGCTAACGAAGAGTACTACGAGCGGCTCCTCTTGCAAAGGTATCTGAGCGAGCAACTGGAGAAGAGGCAGAAAACCCGTGTCGATTTCGGGGCCTACTGTTGGAGGATGTGCTTCATTTGGTGGTGGAAACGAGTAATCGAGCCGGCGGATATATGAAAGACGCCTGGGGGTGAGAATATTGTTCTCTATCGCATAAGAGACCGATTCTGGGTTCAGCTTGAGCTCACGGAATGATGCCTCTTCAATCAGAGGTTGCCAACGACGACATAGTGCTGCTAGATGTGCGAGACAGCGTATTGGAGGTCTAGTTTCGTCGTAGAATTTAGCTGGTGAGAAATACTCGTATGGCACGAGGTGTGAAATTATGTTGGATATGATCTCTGGGGCTAGTCGGTCCATTTTGGTGGTGGCTTTGTGATGCGTGGGAAGAGAGTGGTGATCATGATGGTTTCAACGAGCAGAAATTGATCGCGGAACGGAGCGGAAAATATCCGTGAGTCACTTGTTGGCTGCTGCCTGTCGCAGGTCTATGCTAGTGCACTGACAAATTACAATTCCTTTTGGTGAAATAATAGCCAGTATTAAATAGCGTTCATATTATTTTATAAATATTGTTAGACAGAAGCGTCAGTATCTGAGTGTACCTGAGCCCATTCTGGCCAAGACTCCAGCCCGCCATCTGCATCAAACATCTCTGATCCTATAAAATTCGGATACAAAAACGAGAGATCGGGTGGTAATAATAACTCTTCAGCATTATAAACAACACCAGAATTCTCAGATAATGCCCCGGAAACAATGGGCGTTGAAGGTTGGAAATCTGGTCGAAGTTTTTGGAACTGTGCGTGGACAATATCGCCGAGGATATGCGCAGCGTGACAGGGCAGCCCGATGGTCTTGAAACAGTTGATCAGCTTAAACACGAGATTGTCTAACTCGGTGGTATCATAACTGGCAGCTCGCAGTTTTGACTCGTATGTGTGAACGATTCGGCATAGAGTTAGTGCAGAGAAGCTGAGGATGTGATAAATGTGATCTGTTAAATGGCGAGTCCGATCGTCGGTTGTGTCGATGGCTAGATTGATGATTATTTTTGAATGCTTGATCATTTCATTGAGAACGGAACTGTGCATAACTGATTTGGGTGATTTGAGAGACTGGCAATGGGCCAGCAGGTGAGCGAAGTGGAAGCCCATTTGTAGAAATTGCGATCTAGGCTCATCTGAACATGAACATAGTTTATTAGCGTTGACATTAATGTTTGAGGAGAAACTCACTGAAAAGGATCATCCAGTCTTGTTGCCATGCTTGGAGAGCGAGTTTAGTTCCGGCGAGATCAATCTGAGCAATTCCACACTTGTTGTAGATGATCCAATAGAGTTGAACTTCTGCTCCCATCCTCGCTTCGTAGTTGTTCACCTCACTAGACTTGACGAAACTGACACATTGGTCAACTTGTGCTTGAGTCAGAAGTGAATGTCTGCGAGTTCCAACGCAGTACCTAAATTACAGTCAACAGACGTTTCGTTTGAGGACTCTTGAACCTACTGAAGATGAGCGACGCATAGGTGATTCCACAAACACCAAGAATCCAGCGAATTATTTATATGCTGAGACAAGCCGGGGCGGGTAACTTCCATGAAGTGAGGGCTCGCGAGCGCTTGCTGGATCGCATAGCCCGTGAGCAACCAGCTGTCTATACTCAAAGGAACTTGACCTATAGTCGTCGACCAAAGGCTTAGTATAAGTACGGCTTGGAAGAACTCTAAAGTCTGCGGGACTTCCAGTAACGATGTTGTGATGAGGCGCTTCGATTCCTCGAAAAGCCTAGGAGCGAGCCGATCTGCCAGATTCTGGCTTGTGTGCCGGACGGATATCAAGAAGATACTGCAAAGAAGTAACGGGGACTTGCGGACTTGTAAGAGGAGTCTGTCTGTTGGGATGTCTTCTGGAAATCTGACCCATCTGCCATAGTGAACATGGAATCTGAAACATGTCAGTTATTCATCATTTAACTAAGAATAGTGATAGCTTACAGTCTTAATAGTGAGTGGGCTGTTTGTAACGAGACAAGTCCTGTTGATATAACGTCTGATTGAGGTCCTGTTTGCGCAATTGCTTGCTCAGGAGAGTGAACTCCTGCATCGGTTGCAGCATCTCGTATTAAAAACACCGGAGCCGGGTCGAGTTCTGTGGACTGCACTGGTACTTCCACGACAGAAGCTCTATCGAGGTTAGACGATCTGGCAATTTCATCCAGTTTCGAATCAAGTTTATCGACTAAAGCGCTGACTGTTCGCTCGAGTCTTTCTAACCTATACGAACCGTCAATGATAACTCGTCGTATCCACGATTGTACAAACCTATCATCAACTGAACTTCTCCGACCTTGAACAGCTGAATCTTCACGTGAAATGTCTATTTGTTCACGTATGGGTGGTGAGACCGAGCGTCGATGGCCGTTAAAGTCCAAGGAGCATCGTTGCGATAAGGTCTTGCAACGCAAACAAGTTCCATTTGAGCTTCCGGAAGCGTAACAGCGAGTTTTGTATTTGCGGCAAAGATCGCATGCTTTTGAGGCTCTACCAGATCGTATAGGAGGCATATTAATCGCGAAAGGTCTACATGCAGGAAACAAATGTTGGACATAGATAAGGAGTTCAACGGTCTATCGTGCCTTATCAGTAGATATGGCGTGCTAGATCGATCACGTGGAAGATACTCAGATATAAGTGACATCTCGACGACGGCCATGCTAATTCTGAAGGTGTTCTATCAAAAGTTTTGTTTTAGTATTCTTGGGTCCCGAATGCACGTAAATCTTCCAGTGTGTGAAGAGCTCGAGCATGGTTGGTGGATTGGCAATCAAATTTATAACATCGGCTGAAGTGAGAATAAGATTAAAGTAAGAATCAGATACTCACAGAGATGAGATCAACTAAAGAGTAGGAAAAATAAGAGACTGTCATTGAATCAGTACGGGATACTCCGGCCCCTCCCTAATGTTGTCTGAAGTACATCAAGTACAGAACCTGTTTGGCCTTGGTGTTATGCAGCGAGGTATAGGGTGGCCGCCGGGTGGGCGAGCTGGGCCAAGGTGAGAAAACAGCCGAGGATCAGCCACGGGCCAGCACCCCCACTACGGGACCTTTAAATTTTGCGCGGATCGTGTTCCTTCTCTTCTTCTTTTTCTTTTCTCCTTATGACCCTCTTCATTCAAGAAACCGTAAGTCCTTCACCACGCACAAATACATGCATTTTGACATATCGCTAACATTTACCCCGCAGATGATGAGAACCGCGTGTTTAATATGATGCAGTGCCTCCTCTCCGGACCTCGAAACCCTCTGCCTCTCGGGGCAGCTTAAGCGGTTTCGTGGCGAGGTGAAGCTGGTACCATGAAATGGGCGTTCGACACAGACCTTGTTACAAGCATCGGACGCGATGGAAAAAAGCTCTGACTTATTATGAATGAAAGAGAGGATTCTTGTTTGGTTCGCGCGGCTGGGGCAACTCAGCGTACAGAAATTGAACCGTTTTTTGACAGGTAGGTTTTTTTTGCGATTGAGGGAACTGGGGAGCGAGCCTCAAGTGAGGTCTTGCGTATATATCTGTACTAGGAATTGAATTGCATTTTGTATTTTAATTGTAATGACAAACCTTGTGCCTCGCGACCTGCTGTTTTTGACAGAGTGAATGTGCCGTCCCTTGTCTAGAGCTGTATCAGGTGAAATGAGTTTTTGGTGAGACGTGAAGAAGCGAAGAGATTATCACACAAGCAACCAAACACGCATGCAAACAGCCACAAGCAGACTGTGTTTGTACTACCTAAATGCCCAAGGATGCCTCAATTTGCATTTCCTCAGACAAAAAAGTCCCCAGATTTCTTCAACCTCATGGAACATCACCATCTCTGCAGTGGAGCTGTCTTGGCGCAATCAAGTCCCTCTGAAATGAAGTGCCCCCAAAAAGAAGAAGAATCCATGGTGACGACATCAGTAGCGTCCCCTGGAATTACAGTGGAAGAGTAGCGCCCGCCCGTATCGGAGTCAACGACCTTTCCGGAGGACACAAGTTTGGAGGGTACATTGTGACACCGCCGAGTATCGCTGGGCGGCACAGGTACTTCCCTATCATCCACCTCTCTCAGAATCTCCACCTTCTTGTCCTACAACCACCAAAGCCCAACCTCAAGTCAACGCCAACCCGAACAGCACACACCCCTCCCCTTGTCCTGCCACGCCCCAGAATCGTCCACGTCCCCCGGCGCGGATGCGGACACTCTCTCGTTGTCTCTCTCGGTCAATCTCTCTTTCTTCGTTCAAGACTCTTCAAGATCTCTTTTTGCGCTGGTCACCTTGAAGCGACACGACACGCTCGACTCGCTCGTCTTCTGCAGCAGTAGCCCTTATCGTCATCCTCGCATCGATTCCCTCGGATCCCCGGCCATCATCATCTGTCACCGTACCCCGTCGCTCGTTGCAACGTCCGTCGTCTGAACTTTTTGTCCCTCCATCGTCCGGCGATTATAAGCTCGATATAGCTCCCGAGCTTCTGTTGTAATCATGTCAAGCTCCTTCGAAAAGTCCGTCAAGGGCGCAACGAAGATCAAGGTACGTGTGCAGTCTTGGCAGCGCGCTCTTGATGAGCCTAATATCAGAGGCAATCATGAGCCCAACCAATTTTCCTCGATAGGCGCTGTTTCTCGGAATTCGACTTGGTACTGATCTCGGATGTTGTAGAATGCTCCCCCAAAGACGAAATACATCGAACACATTCTCGTAGCTACCCATTCCGGCGAAGCTGGCGTCGGCGAGGTCTTTCGCGCTCTCACATACCGTCTCCGCGATTCAACATGGACCGTCGTCTTCAAAAGTCTAATTACTGTTCACCTGATGATCAGAGAGGGATCTCCCGATGTTACACTCGCCTTCCTTTCGACGCATCGCAATGTGCTAGCGATTAGCAGCTTTACAGATGGTACGTTCCACGCATGCCGAACTGAATCTGGACGTGGGGATTGACAGATTGGCAGCACAAATCCAAGGACGAAACATTCGACATTATGCCCACTACCTGGCTGAGCGAGCTCGCGCATACGAGAAGACGAAGACGGATTGGGTGCGCGCTTCTGAGTCAAGACTTGAGAAGCTTTCGGTTGAGAAGGGATTGTTACGGGAGACGGAAATCGTTCAACACCAACTTGAGGCTTTACTAAAATGCGACGTAAGTTAGGACCGTAACGGGAGAGAGAATCTTGAGTACTAACGATCTCAGGTGATGGAGAATGAGCCAGAGAATGAAATCACTATAACTGTTTTCCGACTGCTTGTCTTGGATCTCTTGGCACTATTTCAGGTTCTCAACCAAGGACTCATCAGCATTCTTGGTATGTTTGCCCCTCCCCCTCTGTCTCAGCCCGCCACTTTGACTAACGTTCCAATCCCTTCAGGTAACTTTTTCGAAATGTCAAAGGTGGATGCCGAACGTGCTATGGCCATTTATCGGAAATTCACGAAGCAAACAGACTACGTCGTCCAATATCTGAGCGTAGCTCGTCAGCACGAACACCACACTCGAGTCGAGGTGCCGAAGCTCAAGCACGCTCCTGTCAATCTTGGACGCCAGCTGGAGGAGTATCTTCACGATCCCGATTTCGAGGTCCACCGAAGACAATATTTGGCCGAGCAGGACGTGAAGAAGATTGGTGGAGGTTCAAGCTCGAAGCAAGGAGGTCTCAGCAAGAAGAAGAGCACCGATTTCCCCGAACCAGCGTCCAACAACCCCTTTCCCAAAATCACCTCGTCTCCGAGCGGTAATAGGGCAGCAGAGTCAAAACCGCAAGCCAACAAGGGTCCTGATCCCGATCTGATCGACTTCTTCGACTCTATCGAACAGAACCAGACACCGATGAGCATGAACCCTCAGCCTCAACAACAGACTTTCCAACAGCAGCCGACAGGCATGCCGTTTCAACAAAACGGTTTCGCCGCTCAGCCTACTGGATTTGCCTCCAACAGTCCATTCCAACAGCCTCAGCAAACTGGGTTCATGCAACCGCAGCAACCTCAGATCCAGCAACCCCAGATCCAATTGCAGCCCGACTTCACCGGAGCTGGTTTCGGAGGTTTCACTTCTCAACAAGCCTTTCAACCAAGCTCACTCGCACCAATCCCTCAGGATTCAATGGCCAGCTTTCCCAACGCTGCCCCTCAGATCCAACAACCCGTTCAGAATGGATCGCCTCAGGGGCTTCAACCGATGCAAACAGGAAGCACCAACCCCTTCCGCCAGTCTATGCTCATGGCTCAACAAACGGGTCTTCCATCATCTGCTACAACACCTGCTCTAAACCGCCAATCTACAAACCCATTCGCTCGAACATCACCACAGCAAAACACTTCTCCTTTCGCCCAAGCTTCAAACTCGCCTTTTCAATCACCATCTCCTCAACAGCCACAGCAACAGCCTGCTCTTCAACCTACACCAACCGGCACAAACCCCTTTGCACGCAACTCCATGATGCCAGCGCCAAACCAAGAACAACGTCCACAAACAGCTGGCGCTGCTCTCGCTCCTCAACCGACCGGTACAACCAACCCCTTCCGAAACGGCGCCTTTGTCAACCACAACACAGGTATGGGATGGCAAGCTAACCAGCAGCCTATCGGAGGAGGCCTCGACCAACTCCCAACAGTACCTGTATTCCCTCGTCCAGCTCAACAGACACCTTGGCAGCAATAAGATTATCGAAGCAGCCGTTCCAAACAAACCCATCATATCTTACAAGCTCAAATCAAGACATAATTCGCATCGCGTTTTCCACAGCGCCCTTTTGTTTCCATTTCTTGGCTGTAACAGCCTCCCTTTCCATATAGTAAGCGAGGCGTTTTCGGGGGATGAGATTCGAAAAGAGGATTGCAAGGCCACAGGATGAGCACCCAGGAAGATACAGTATGCTTCTGAAATTGCCCTTCAATCCTCTCCTGGTGATTTTCCTTTTGGATTAGTATAGTAGCAGTCATACAAAAATACAATTATCATCAATTATTTATCTGTATTCACTGTGTCTGGTATATGTTCTCTGTAGCCATGGTATCGTGTCGTTTTTACCATCTTCAAAACTCCAGTTCCGTTATATCCCTCAGTGTTTTCCCAAACTCCCAAACTCCATAGCTATGCCCGTTTAAACAACGAAATCATCTACTAGAACGGATCATCGACGTCCATTCTACCCCCTGTATCTCCCGTCACAGCCGCTTCTTTCGCGCCCGCCGTAGCAACACTCTTCTCAACCTTCTCCTCATCCACAAACACACCCAGCCCTGAAAAAGCCTCGAACAAAGCTCGAGTGAGATACTCATCAGGACTGTACCCTCCAGCCTTGAACTCGGGCTTCGTCCTTGTGATCTCGACCCACTCGTTGCTATACGTCGCCAGTTTCTCCGGCGCAAGGTCCACGCGCTCTGGCATGACGCGCACGCCGCCGTACGGATCGTAGGGCTTGTTCTCCACAACGACGGCCTTCTTCTCGCGCAGTCCTCTGATAGAGAGACCGCTGCTTCCTGCTGCGCCGAGTGCTGCGTCGCGCTTGTTGTGTCCTCGTTTCTTGAGCATGATCTTGTCCATCGCTTCTGTGGCGCGACCCATCTCGGCGCTTTGAAGAGAGTCGAGCATTTCTTCACGGAAGCGCTTGGCGTTGGCTTTTTCTTCGAGTTCTTCCTGTCGTTCAAGTAATCGTCGCTGTCGGGCTTCTTCTTCCTCTGCTGCGATGCGGCGCTGGCGAGCATCGTCTGTTTCGCGCGCAAGACGTCTGTTGCGCTCAATGTCCTGCTTGTGTTTCGCCTCCCACTCGCCAAGTTGCGCCTCAGCCTTCCTCCTCTGTTCGTCGGTGCCATAAACGAGGTCACACGTCAAACACTCCACCATCTCCAGGTACTCATTATAATCATTCAGCGTCTCAAAGTCCTCCTCAACCTTGTTAAACACCGCCGCCACTCGTCTCCGAATATCGACTTCACGCTCCACGGCAAGATCCGCGAAGAAAGCGGTCTTGAAACCGCGAAGACGAAGGGTCTTGTGGCAGCCGGCGTAGGGACATTGGTTGGGACCGTCTTTAAAGATTCGCTCGACGCAGGTCTTGCACATGCGGTGGTAGCACTCTGGATTAATGCGGAATTCCATGTCCCGGTTGAAGTAGCGTGTTGTCTTGCATACGGGACATGTCTCGTCTTGGTCTGGCGGTGGAGGCGCGTTGAGATCTGTGGCGTGGCGTATTGAGACGCCTGCGCGAGACATTTTGGCTGGCGAGAGCACTGAATGTGGGGTTGAGTGGAGGGTGAGGTTGTTGAGAGAAGGAGACGAAATGAATCGCTTTGTTATGGCGAAGAAGTGATTAATAAGTGGCTATCAAATGTTGGTTCTGCACGGCTGAAGAGATGGGGGTAACAGGCTTGCCGGGGAGTTTCCCATTGGTCAAAGCTCAGAACGACATGGCCCCACCTTCTAGGTGCCCCTCCATGAATTGTCAGCCTTCTCTCATAACCAACAGCTTCCATCGATTTCTCCCCTCAGAACATATCACAACAACTTCAAAAACATCACCATGGCTGACAACGGTGAGTACTATTCTCATGGTTCATTTCATGGGTACATATAGGCAATTTTATTGCTAGTCACAGCTTCACATGTACTGACTCTCACAGAACCTACACCCGCTGAGACCGCCGCTGCTAACGCAAAGGAGGCCGAGGAGCAGGCTGCTCTTCCCTACAAGTGGACTCAGACCATCTCAGAGCTCGATGTCACCTTCAATGTACCCGGAAACCTCAAGTCGAGGGATCTCGTCATCACTATCAAGAAGCAGAGCCTACAGGCGGGTATCAAGGGCCAGGATCCAATCATCCAGGTACATGCACAGCTCAAGCCACATCTCATACACCAACTAACCCACAACAGGGCGACCTCCCCCACGCCGTCCACGTTGACGACTCTACATGGACGCTCAGCACCAACTCAGATGGCACCAAGACAGTTGAGATCCACCTCGACAAGGTGAACAAGATGGAATGGTGGGCGCACGTTGTCACCTCCGCTCCCAAGATCGACGTGACCAAGATCCAGCCCGACAACTCCAAGCTTTCAGATCTCGACGGTGAGACCCGCGGTATGGTCGAGAAGATGATGTTCGACCAGCAGCAGAAGGAGAAGGGCCTGCCTAGCTCAGACGAGCAGAAGAAGGCGGATATCCTCAAGAAGTTCCAGGAGCAGCATCCCGAGATGGACTTTAGCAAGGCCAAGATCAACTAAGCAAGCGAAAAGTACTTATGACGAATCCCAATTGAGAAGTTAAAAAGACGTTTCATTTCGTTACTTGTTGTGTTTTCATCTCGTTTCTAGAGCAATTGCTGCGCGCTCGAGAAACGCGTTGAAGTTTTTGACTTGTTGGAGCATACCGCCTGCGGAGCTCGATGAGCTGGCTTCGTCTGTGATGCGTGCGACGAGAAGCTCGAGGTTAGCCAGATCGGCCTTTTTCTCCTGGGCGCGTGATAGTTCAGGGGCGTCTCGTCCCCGTTCGACTGCCATGTCTATGTCATGCATTATAGCTGAGGTATCGAGTCGGTACTACAATTGTTAGCGGAGGTTGCAGCAGATGAAAGTATCAGTCAACTCACTTTTGACTCTCTGGTGTCCTCTTCGTGCTTGATGCGTACAGCATCCATCTTAAGCGCAACTTGTTCCCTCTCTGCTTTGAGACGTAATATCTCTTCTCGCAAAGAGAACTTCTCTCGCTGTACCAGACGAACACGCTTCCGTAATGATTGCCAGTCCATGAGGTGAATTGACTAACTCGTCAGTCCCAATTCTTCCCATGCAGGGCGGAAACAACTTACCAATTGTAATAATCGAGACGTGAGCTCCTCCTTGTACGCCTCAAGTGCCCGGATCTTGATCCGACATTCTTTCTTCTTATCTTTCTCCTCGGTATTCTGTAGCGTCTCAATGAACTTCGCAACCGTACCGTCGATGACTTCCAAGCAAGCTTGTGCAAACACATCCACCGCTGTTACTCCAGTTGTTGTAAAAGGCAGATCCACCGCGAGTTGATCTTCTTCTTCTTCATCGTCGCCTTTGATGAACTTCTTGACGTTGACGAAGCGCTGAACTGTGACCTCGATTGCTGAACCGTCGCTGACTCGGCGCTCTTTGGCGGCTTGTTTCGTCCTGCGGACCTGTTTCGGCAGTGGCTTCTCTTGTGTTGTTCGTGATTTTGTTTTGGGCGGCTTTGGTTTGGTGGCTGGTTGTTTCTGTGTTGCGGGGCTTCTCGATGGTCGTCCTCGACGTCGTTTCGCTGCTGGTTCTTCGGTCTCCTCTTCTTCTGCTTGCTCCTGGGGCTCCGCAACAGGTGATTGAGACGGTAGACTCCTTCGAGGCCGTTTTCTTCCAAGTGCCTTAGCCGCTTCGACAGCATCGATAGCTTCCGCTACCACCTCTTCTTCCTCCTGTGCCTCCTCCTCTGCCGCGGGCTCCTCTTCAATCTGCTCCTCTTCAGGCTCTGCTTCTTCTGTTGCATCATCTGATTGTTCATCATCCGCAGGAGCGTGATCCGCTCGATTTGGTGAAAGCTCGTCTTCTTCTTCATCTTGCTCAGCAAGCCTCGAAGGTCGCCTTTGTGATAATCTCGACCGAATTATGGTGGGACCTTCACTCCGTCGCACCTTGCGCACCAGCGGCGATGAGGAAGGCGGCGTATCGTCCTCTTGTAGCGTCGTGTGCAATCGTGTCGTTGACGATATGGCCTCGCTCATGCGTACGTCTTGTCGCTTGTTCGCAACATCTTGCGCAATCTGTTCCAGCGACCTACGGCTCGACCGTCGTTGCGATGGTTGTTTGGAAGATTCATTATTCGGTAGCACCGGTAACTCAACTTCAACTTCGTTCTCGTTTGGCGCTTCGACTTCTGGGCTCGGTAATTCGGAGTCTGGCTGTGGCTCCGGTTCGACTTCCTCTTCCTCCTCGGGTTCTGCTTCCGGCTCCTCTACCACATCAAGACTCGGTCCTTCCTCTCGCGATTCACCTGTCGTATCCTGCGCGCCAGATTCCTTAGATGTTTCTGGTAGATCGTAGGGGTCTCTCGATCGAGGCGATCGTCTCCGTGCGCTTCCTTGCGCTTGTGCAGACGGCGGCGCTTCGTTCTCCAATCTTCTTCTCTTAGCAGAAGTATTTGGTGTTCGGCGGGCTGACGATGTGGGTGGTGCGGGTGCAGGTGCGGCGGGAGTCGAGCCAGCTATGTTAAGACCAGCGATGTCGAGGTTGAAGGAGTCATCTTCGATGTTGGCACGCCTTGAGTCGCATTAGCACAGATACCTTGGGAATTATGGGGGTTGGTTCGTACTGGGCACCTCGTAGACGCTCGTTCAGCCGGTCAGCGCGGCGCTGTTGGCCTATTTATTGTGTTAGCAACTTGATCAACTGCTTGGTGATGGGAATCGCTGTTGGCATACCTGTGGCCATTGTGGGAAAAAAGCGCACCTATATCTTTCTCTGCGCATTCGATTTTGTCCAGGGTCAGTGTTTGGGTTGAATGCGCTGGTGATGTTGCAATTGGGTGTTTTTAATTGTGATGTTGATGGAGTACTGTTTGGATATGCTTGTGACGCGTGGGGTGAGACGCGTTCTATAACCGCGGGGCATTGAAGCAATTAATTGATTGATGGGCCAAATTGATCGACCAATGACCGTCTGCAAGACAAAGACTAGAACATGATGTTATATAGTATTCCCTTAGGTTTTGTGTCTATTATATATTTGAAAGATCTGCATAATTTCTCCCATCATAACCAGAGGGATTTCTGCTCTCAATAACCAAGTAAACAAAGACCCAAGACTTTTATAAGACGGCCAGCCGTCATCAGCTGGGTATCATTAGTATTCTATATCCCTTTCCGGTCTATCCTTGATATGCCTTTCCTGCTCAACAGAGCTAAACGCCTTTCAAGCAGCCAATGGCCCTAGGTACACAAATAACAGTTGATGCTTAGTTCATAGGAACCCACTGCATCCTTTCTGCATCGAATCGGTGACTAACCCCTTGTCAGTTCCCATGGACACGCATAGACGTTGCATTGGAAGATCATACTCATGGTAGTCAGTCTTTGACAATGCTCCCTTGCCGTATTCCGAAGCCAGGATCTCCTTGTACCTGTACGGAATCTTGGCTTGAACACCTTCGAAGGTGGTGTCTAATAGAGGAAAGATGTACTTGTCCTGTCACATGAAGCTTTAGCACAAGGCAACAATCATTGCCATATATACGCACCTTGAACTCATGGTCATGCTTGTCGTACATAACCCCAACACCCATCTCATGCCCCGGGTCATACCTCGCTGCAGTGATGTCAATGAAAAGGCCGTTCTGCATATCGATCCATCTTGCATCAATGAAGTTCATGTAATCATCCCTCTCACGATATTTATGATACGGGTTGATCTCCAACTGAAAGAAGCAACCCTCCGGACAACCATCGTACTGGTAGTAGTAGATGGTCATGTTATGATAGGCAGCGAGGAAATACATGTCTGCCTCAGTAACTGAGACATCAGCGTCAAGGTCCCATGGCATGACCTGAGAAATCCTTTCGGTTAGAGAAGAGGGTCTAGACATGTGAAGTTATGGATATCCGTATTCTTACCTTCTTTCCCCACCACCAGCCGAGAAGGGAGCCATGCATTAACCAGGTCTGGACTCCCAGATCTCGAAACGTGGCTAGGTATGTCTGCATGAGGACTTTGATGCCTGCATTCTGAAGCTGTGGCTCGAGGGCTTCACCAAAATATCTCAGATCATAGTGGGGATATTGTCTGAGCGAGCCTTAGTTTTCTGTGTGGCGTTGTGTTGGCTGTTGGTAGGTAACTCACGATGCTTCCCCTGCAAGTCTCGTTAGTCAAAGAAAGACCTTCTCGTTTAGGATACGATGACCAATTCCATTGGGCATAAGGTCCCAAAAAGGTGAACTCACTAAAGTATTTCGGTGGAGGAGCTTCTCTGGTTGGAAGTTTCTGTTCAATCTTTTGCAGGACGTCGGGGACTCCAAAGGCACTAGCGCTGGTGATCCAACCCAGGGCGACGGCAATGATTGCCGATACTCTCATATTAAATCCGTAGTCTGTCTGCCTGGAAGAATGTCACTACACGTGGTCGTTAGGACTCGATGGTCAACGCGTATAGTCAGTTTAGGTTGGTTACGTGGACTGTGTGATGTTTCTGGAGATCTGCAGGGGTAGAGGCTCGCTCGCTCGTAGGCTGGCTCGTAACTTGAAAGGGGGCGTGCGGCAATGACGTTGAGAGAGCCACTGTAACTAAAAGCCAGTGAGGGATTACCTGAATCGAAGCATTAGAGTATCACTTGAGCTAGAAAGTACAAGAGAAAGAGGGTGCGCCGCTTAAGTGTAGAGAATGATTAGATTAAAGTCTGCACGATTCAGTGAGCGTACAAACAATTGTTTGATCTTCCATACTGAGGTGTCCGCGGGGCCCCCGGTTCCAGCACATCCGATGTTAGGTCCGCGTCACCAGCTCAAATCATATCGATAAGACGAACTGTCTCTATCTCTCAATACATCGCAACAATTTATATAAATTATATCAACCTCTTTCTAGGCATCAATGAGGCGCACGTGTCCGGAAATGGATGTAGATGTGGCTTAAAATGCTTCTTCATGCCTTGTAAATGCTGTCGCTGACACTGACGCAAGCTCAAATGCCCCAGACACGTTTTAAGGTTGCCCAGTCTAGACTGCTCGTCTCCACCTCCTCCTCCGTCCATCGCATCGCCAAGCTGAAGCTCAGCTGCCTAAGCTCCCTCATCTTCAACCTCCACTAGCCTTATACCCGGCTACTTGTCATCTTCAACCCCTCCCATCAACCAGCAATTCCACCTCGCATCTCGTATTCTCTTTCTCCAGAGTCGCTCGCCGCAAACACACCAACGGCCGATACCTCCTTTTCCCGCCCTTGACAATGGGCGCGTGGAACGTATGTCTGCGAAACATCATGCATTACCAAAACGACAAACTGACAGCACCATAGCTCTTCCGTGTCCTGGGCGACTTGTCCCACGCCCTCTCCAAATGCATCCTCATCTTCGCTATCCATCGCAATCGAAGCGCTGAGGGCGTCTCCCTCATCACGCAGATCCTCTACGCCCTCGTCTTCTGCACACGTTACCTCGACCTCTTCATCGAGACGGTACCATGGAACATCGTGTTCAAGATCTTCTACATCATCTCGTCTATCTACATCCTTGCTATTATGCAATGGATCTACCCTCGATCGCGTGAGCGTGAGATTGCTTGGAAGATTGGCGCCATCATCCTCGGTGGCTCGTTTGTCTTGTCTCCATTCGTCATGCTCATCTTTGAGAGCCACAAGGGTTTCCGACCTGTATGTTACTGTTGCCTAATAACCTCACCATCACTAACAGCTTCTAGTGGATGTGGGTGTTCTCCCAGATCCTCGAGTCCGTCTGCGTTCTCCCCCAGCTTCTCCTCCTTCGACAAACAACCGTCCCCACCGTTATCGACTCCTTCTACCTCGTCGCTCTCGGCTCCTACCGCGCCCTCTACTGCGTCAACTGGTTCATCCGCGAATTCGAGATCTCCGGCAAGAAGCCCAATACCGTCTCCGTCATCTTCGGCATCATCCAGACTGCCCTATACATCGACTTTGCTTGGGTTTACTACACCCGCCAGCGCGTCAAGCTTCGCGGTGGCGGCATTGTCGACGCCGATGATATGTCCCGCGGATGGCTCCTCCGCCGAATCTTCGGAAAGCGCTTCGAGAACAACGATGATGACGAGGAGAGTGGCCCTGGTGGATTTGAAGATGAGCAAGGTGGCCGACGAGGAGCTCGTCCCAAGTGGGGAGCCCGCGGTATCTCAGTCAGTGCCGATGACGGCGTTCTCGAGCAGGACCGACACAACCGTGACCAGGACGAGTTCGGTGGCCCAGTCGACCCTGACGCCAAGATGCAAGACCCCGATGAGCTTGCGCGAGCACTCGACGATGACGACGATGAGCAAACACCACTGCGACCTGGACAAACAGAAGGCCAGCCCAGCGGTCTTCAAGGCGGCGAGGGTTGGCGCGACTAAGGTACCAAGCTTCCACGCCAAACTACAGCTTACATCACTTTTACGAACGCGAGTATGAACTCGGACGGAGTATGACGGATTGTTTATTTGGAATATCTTGAAAGGGCTACTGCATTGCCATTTTAGTGCGATGTTTGATGTGACGCGTTGCATGGAACTGCGTTAGAAGAGAGGGAGAGTTATTCTGGCCACGATGCGCTAGCAGTGTTTCTAGGGGTATTCATGGGTCAAATTTATGTACATATAGCGGAATTCTCACAATGTCAATCTCAAGTCGACATGAATTGTAATTCGATCACTCTAAGGTCGTGCATGTCACATTTGCGATTTGAATCAAAGAAGGGGTCGATGTGTGGATATCATTCAGGCAATAACCATGCCCATTCCTGCGCTCAAAACCGGTGCAGTTGTGTTGAGACAATCCCATCCCTTTCCACCATCGCCACCATGTCCTCCAAGGACAACCAACGAGCAGCTCCCAACAGTTCGCGCCATCTGACAAGGAATCTTTCCAGTCCTGTCTTTTGCAACTCCCATCAGCAGCATCCCAAGCCGCGAGAATAAAACTCCTATAATAACAAAATACAAAAGCTAAACCGTAGCGAATGGAAAGAAAAAGTCATATACTAGTAATAACATAAACGTCTTGAAACCATAGGGTATTTCCTTCAATGGACGAAGCGCTTCTCGAACTCTGCAAATAGCTTTGGGGTGATTTCATCGCTGCTCATGCCCTCAATCTCGACAAGGACGCCCTTCTGGGCGTAGTGGTTCAGGACAGGCTCGCTGGTCTCTTGGAACTTCTTGTATCGTGCTCTGTAAACTTCCTCGGAATCATCGGGGCGCTGGATTAATCGCTCGCCGGTGACGTCGTCGATTCCGGGGACTCGAGGCGCATTGAAGCTGGTGTTGTAGACTCGGCCCGAAGGCTCGTGGACCCAACGTCCGAGGATTCGCTCGAGAATAACAGATACGGGGGTCTTGAGCGAGACTACGAGATTGATCGGGATAAGCTTGTCGAGAGGGCCGACTTGGGAAGCTGTTCGAGGGAAACCATCGAGAATGAACGAAGCGGATGGGTCGTTGGAGGCCTTGGAAGGACGGTGGCCGTCGAGGAACGGAGCGTTGATGAACGGATCAGAAGCAGCGCTATTGAAAGAAGCCTCCATCGCCGTCGCTTCAGAAGAAAGAGTCATGACGTTCGGACCACCATTCTTCGCAAGCCAGCCTCGAGTGAAGAATTCGTTGGAAATAAGTCGCAGAATAAGGTCATCAGCAACAAGACCACCCGACTTCATCGTATTCTCGACCTTGATGCCTGTCTCATTATTAGCATTCGCCTAGATGCTCCAATTGAGGGGAAATCTACCGAGGGGTGTCCTCTCCTTGACATTCCGACGCAAGAGATCACCAGTACTGATCTGATTGAGCTGAGGAAAGCGAGCGAGCAATCGCTCGCTCTGGGTCCCTTTACCAACGCCAGGTGCACCAAAGAGGATGACGCGAGCGGCCTTGTTCAGGTTCATTCTAGGCGACCTGTAACGATTGAGGCCGTCGCGAGTTGAAACAATTGAGGAAAGTTTAGCGTCGGAACAGAAGGAGAAAAAAGCTGCGCTTCTATGCGATAGATAAAAACAAGGTCGTAGGTGCGGATCCAAAAAGTCGTTCGAGGTTTAATTTCTTGTTGAGGGTCGATGGGACGATACTTTCGGAGATGGCGCGGGGAGATTGTTGAGTTCGGAAAAAAAGCAACGGCGGGGAGAGTGTATAAGAGGATAAAGAGGTTGAGGGAGAGGAAATGATGGAATAAGCAGCCACGGGATTACAAAACAACAGTGAGCGATGGATTTGATTTATAACCAAGAAAGAGGGAACGACGAGATGCGTTGAGTTGAGGTGGATGGGAGCAAGGTTGGAAGTGGGGGCTTATGTAGTGTAGATAGGGCGAGGCAAAGCGCTGTTGGTGTTGAGTCCAAGTCGCAAGCGCGGTACTTCTATCATCGCCTGTAATTCAGTGACGATACAGGTACCGTTCACTGAAGATGGTGTGGACCGTGCGATGGAGCGAACGGTCAGGGTGGGCAGGGACCCAATCTCGAGAAGTCAATCTTGATGGCGGAGTCTATAACCGTGGCTTGCCGTCTTTAACATCTAGACTTTCAACGTCCTATTCTTGGAGTTTTATACAGGTAACTTTATGGAATATGGCTGAACCATTACCGGGACATTTCGGACTCCGGAAGATGTGGCATATGATGAATGGGGTGGTAAGGGAATCGGTGGTTTTGCCTTAAGTCCGGTACGGGGTTCGAGATCGAAACAGAAAACATGGGAAGGGAAGGGGACGGTTAATTATCCCGTGTCATTTCGAGGTGTCATTTGTCGATCTGGGGAATAAATGTGCACCTCCTTCTTGGCGCCGTTGATCCGACACATGCAGCACCATCGCTCAAAGTCCGAGATCGCTGTATACGACCTCGGCAGCACAACACTTCCTCTTGTGCAATCCATATTAGAAGACACTTGAACTCGAGTACAAAGATAGTAAATACTCGAGTCTCTTTTCGTTCTAGAGTGCACCCTAGAAAGAGTTGGCGTTAACGGCATTCCAAGAATGATGCCTAACACGTGTGTTCCTTGCTAACCAATCAAGCTTGCCAGATTTGCGTTCCAAGAACCCCGGATTTTCCAAGACGACGGACGGACACCTCGGCACACGGCATTACAAGCCACTGTACATACCCGTGCAAGCGAGCGTGCCGTCATCGTGGTAACGTCAGCTTTAGGGTAGGATGACAAGTTTCGTAGATGAACATGACGGGGAGTAGAAAGCCTCAAGAAATTATGTTGCTGTATTAAGAATCATTGATCTAAAGTCTCCTAAGTTTACTCTAAAATTGCCTAAAGCGATCCTAAGCTTGCCTAAGCATTTTTTACACTTATGATCGTGGTCTCGAGTTTTACCTCAACATGGGCACGGCTATCATGAGCCCGTGCCCAACCATGATGTAACTGCCTGCCTCTATTATTATTACTGCTCTAATCTATTCAATAGAGAGAAGAGGAAGAAGAAGAAGAAGAATAAACAGGGATCATCACCAGCATTGACGCATATAAGAAGGGTATAGCCGCCCAACTACCGAGGCGGCCCATGTTAGTCCTACTCTCTGGCATGCTTGATCAGGAGCCCCGAAGGCCAATGGGAGAATGGCTCATTCTCGATGAAGCCCATGCAATCAAAAACCGAGAGAGCCGCACATACCATTCCATCTTAACTCTCAGACTTCAGTTCGACAGCTGTCTCATGATGACAGGCACACCACTAGACAACAAGTGGGATGATGGCTATGCTCTTCTAAGTATGCTCCACGGCCATCCAATAACCAGCTTCCTCCCCTTCCAGGCAGCGTTCCTCCAGAGCTTGTCTTCAAGCCCTGACTTCCCTGAAGGCTTCCACAGAGAGAGATATATCCAGATGCTCGACGCCTGCAGCCTTCGTCGACCACAGACCACAATCGAACAGGAGTTCCCAATGCTTGGTCGAAAACGCATTGTAACTTTCGCTCTCGACCCTGAGGATCGAAGGCGGTCCAATGACGCCTACAACATGTTCAAGAAGTCCAGAAAACCCGGTAGCAGGGGTGGAAAGCTTGCGGGCTGGAAGTATCTTGTACAGGCCCAGCAGTATGCTTGCCATCTTATGCTGGTTGAGCTCAAGTTTGAGAGGGCAGCCCTGGCAAGAGCCATGTGCCTCAACGAGGCCATGGACACGATCGAGGAAGGCGACCAAGCAGCGACAGATCAGCTCGTCCAGAACTGCAGCTCGAGTACAATGGGCGGCTAGGTCCCATCAAAAGGCATTTTATCATCAAGAAGGCTTTTAAGGCTACGCCTCCACAAGTCATGCTTACCAGCAGGGCCACTAGATAACAGGACCTCAATCCCCCCAGTGATTCAACGTCGTCATCCACCGCGGGCCGTGGTGCAACTGCCCCCAAGGGCTCCGGATTTCTTCAATCCTGGACGTTAAAAATTCTTAGGTAAGTTTATGATAACTTAGGGTAATTTAGGATAAACTTAGAAGGCTATTTGATGAGTTTATTTTCGTCCCCGAGGCCGACCAAGCGGTCGTGCCGTCATGAACAAGAGTGTCAGTGATGCCAGTCATCAAGACGGACAGCGGACGGAGCGCACCAACGGCAAAGAAGGTTCCCTACCTCTCAAGCCTCGATGATATTGAGGACTCCGGAGTTGTAATCAAGGATGCGGGACGATAATGCGGAGCGGAGCGGCGCGGCGGCGGTAAGTTGCGGTGCGGGTGCGGCTAGACTTGACCAAAACTCCGTTGTTGTCAAGTGTAGGCGCACATACCACGCCAACGAGTCCGATTAAGCTTAATTTTGAGCTTCTTCCTTATCAGATTAACAACCACTTCGTTGAACTTCTCACTCATTGTACGCCCAGGCATTCCACTATTGGTGATGACATTGTGAAACAGGCAATGGTGACTTTGATGCTCAGCATTATAGAGAAATGACATGTTAAAAACAACATCACGTTTCACAATTGCCGTGCATGTCTCCCGAACATCTTAGATAATCGTGGGGTGTTACACCCATACGATCAGCGGAATTATATCCCCATTGACTAACAAACCATCGGGATGTGGACCACCAACCTCACAGCTAACAATTCTCTCTGCATCTATTCCTCCAGCAATGTAAACCTCACGCCTGAACGATTCCCGGATGTTATCCGACAACTCAGTCTTGGCAGACGAGTACACCCACTACCGGTGACACCTCCATCGTATAAGCACCCAGACATTCGGTACAAGACGCATGGTTCTTGACCGTCATGGGATTTGCATTCTGCTAAAAGGGCCGAAAACTTATATGGGCTCCCCGCATGTTTAAACGGTTTAGAGCCTGCGCCGTCCCCAGATTATCCCCGCGTTGGACCTCTGCATCATGAGAATCACGGCGTTTTTAGTCATGAACCACCAGGTTTTTCATCGGCCTATTTTCTTGGCATTACGGAGACGGGTCTTCTCATCTGGTCTTCTCATTCGGCCAGCTCTGTCGGAATGAGTTGCGATTGGGTCGGACCAGTGCCCATAGCTGGGTTTTATAAGTTCCGGACTTGACTTATAGCTCCCGAATGCTCGATACTTTGTGCTGTGAGGTTAGACTGAGAGAAGCAAGGGTTGGAAAGGTCGGTCCGAATGAAGATGATGATGATGGAGTTTGCGATGGCCAAGATGGTGAGAGTGTAAGTGAATGACCTCGGGTCTGCTAAAACTTCGGGATATGGAGAGACGTTGACGAAGAGTGAGTGTATATAAGATGAAGTGATCGGCCGGATGTTTGTATAGAGCCAGTCGATTCACAGACTCGGATTTCTATCTACCTCTCTTCTACAACTTCACCATGTGGTCAAGTCTTCTCCTTCTGGGAGGCGTGTCTTTGAGCATAGCCAACCCAATTGTTCGACAAGATGCCAACCCTCCCTACAGAAACAAGACTCTATGTCTTGACAAGCGTGTTGATGACCTCATGTCCCGCATGTCCCTTGAGGACAAGGCAGGTCAGATGTTCCACGGCCGTACCGTGGTGGTCAACAACACCTTTGACGAGACCATCGAGGAGTTTGTCACCGGCAAGCGTATCACTCACTACGTCCTCAGCGGTGGTGTGAATGATGTTCGAGGTGTTGCAAACTGGTACAATAAGCTCCAGAGACTCTCACAGAGCACGCCCCTGGGCATCCCAAGTGAGTAGCCTTGGACGTTATTAACTCCTAAGCATACTGATGACCTGTTAGTCACAATAAGCAGCGATCCACAGCACGGATGGACCGATGAGAATGCTGTCAGCGTTGTGGCACAGGGTTTCTCTCGATGGACTGAGCCTCTTGGTCTCGCTGCACTGCGATCCCCAGAGCTGGTCCGTCAGTTCGCTGAGATCGCACGTGAGGAGTACGTCGCTGTTGGCATTCGACAGGCACTACATCCTCAAGTCGATCTAGCTACTGAGCCACGCTGGGGCCGTATCACCGGCACCATGGGAGAAGATGCCAACCTCACCAGTGCCTTGATGGTTGAGTACATCAAGGGTCTTCAGGGCGACAAGATCGGTCCCAACTCTGTTATTGCGACCACCAAGCATTTCCCCGGCGGTGGTCCAATGGAGGATGGAGAGGACTCTCACTTTCCCTGGGTAAGTAATAATCCTTCTAATGGTAGAACAATTGCTGACAGTGAGGTGTAGGGCAAGAACCAGACCTACCCTGGTAACAACCGAGACTACCACTTGATCCCCTTCAAGGCCGCCATCGCAGCTGGTACTCGTCAAATGATGCCCTACTACTCTCGTCCCATCAATACGTCGTGGGAAGAAGTTGCCTTTGGCTTCAACAAGGGTGTAGTCAACGATCTCCTCAAGAAAGAGCTTGGCTTCGACGGCATTGTTGTTACCGACTGGGGTATCGTGACTACCCGATTCTGGGGTCTTGAAGACCAGACTGAGCTTGAGCGCGCTCGTCGTGTTCTCGAAGCTGGATGCGATATCTTTGGTGGCGAGACCAAGCCTGAGCTTATCATTGAACTTGTCAACAAGGGTCTCATTTCAGAGGCTCGAATTGACGAGTCTGTTCGCAAGCTTATGAAGGAGAAGTTTGAGCTGGGTCTTTTCGATAACCCCTTCGTTGATGTCGACAAGGCTGAGCGCATTGCTGGAAACGACTACTTCAGCCGTCTTGGAAACGAGACACAGCGCCGTGCATTCACTCTTCTCACCAACAAGGATGACGTCCTCCCTCTTCCTCTGTCCGCTCTCAACGCCAAGTTCTACATTGAGGGAATCGAGCCCGAAGTCATGGAATCCCGCAATCTCAGCGTTGTCGAGAACCCTGAGGACGCAGACTATGCCTTCCTCCGCCTTGCCTCACCATTCAAGCCCACCACAGCGCCCGGTCTTCCCGCCATGATTAACAACGGCAGCCTTGAGTTCAACACGACCGAAAAGGCTCGCCAAGCCAAGATCTACGCGACACTCCCAACTGTCGTGGACATCAGACTCAACCGACCAGCCGCAGTACCTGAAGTCGCTGAGCAGGCTGTTGCGCTGTTCGGTAGCTACGGTAGCAGCCACGATGCATTCTTGGATGTTGTTTTTGGAACAGACGGTTGGGGTCCTGAGGGAAGACTGCCTTTTGATCTGCCTGTGTCTCAGGAGGCTGCCGAGGTTCAGAAAGAGGACATTCCGTTCGATGTGGAGGCCTTGTTTAAGTTTGGCCATGGATTGAGGTATAAGGATACGTGTGACAGTTCATAGTTGGTATTCATGAGATGAAATGATGGTGAGATGATTTGTAATGCCATAGCTTTACTTGATAAAGGGGCTGTAATTAAAATGAGCTGTTTGCGTATACATGATTGTTTGATGATGCATTGATGTCTGAATAGTGACAGTGAAGGCTGTGTTTTAGTAGTAGTGGTACACCTTGGTGCAAGCTGCAAACATTTTCTTAGTAGTTAAATGATAGATATCACTCTGACCATTAATTGACCTTGTGTTTGTCAAGAACAAGTCAATAACGCATCAGACTCAAGCCACGTCTGGCCGTAAACGCGGAGTGAGACTGTCTTGGCTAATGAATGCAGGTTAAATGGCCCGGAAATACTGAAACCAATCAAACGTAAAAGGAAACAGTTCAAAGCGTCTGAGCCTATGTTTCATGATCTCCGAGGTGACTGGCCAATGCTGACCTGCCAACTCAGACTGTAACTCAAGTAAATGAGGCCCTTTCTACTGCCAATATCTACAGACCACATCACAGCACATATACTCGGCTAAACATTGCGGTAAATTCGAGCATCTCCAGCAAACACAGAGCGGAGATAAGAGCGGGCTTTATCCATTGTTGAGACCTGTCACATGCAGGGGAGGGGGACTTGAAAGAACTTCTCGCTCTCTCTCCCAACAAAAGGATACACTCGGCACTACCGGACATCACGTGACGTACTGTTTCTTCTAGATTCTGTTGACGCAAGCCCCCTGTAAATCGCAAGCAGAGGACAGGGATTGGATGCATTCGCTGTAAGCCCTGCCGGAACAATAGAGGGCCCGTCCCGAATGCGGCGAACCCCGGTCGGCGGGAAGACGGAGCTAGCCTGCTCTGCGCTCATCCATTGATCCAATCCCATCACCACGAGTACTGCTATTCCATTATTGTACGGCTTGTTAGGTACTCTACTGTACATCACCACACCCTTTCGCCATTAGCGGGCTCTTGGAGAATCTCGACTTTGCATCCACTCCGTCCCTTTTCTTCATTATCTCCGACTTCAACTTATCTCACTCTCTTCTGTTCTGCTGTACCATTTTGGACCCTTGATATCGATACGTTGCGCCGAGATTACGAAATTATACTCTACACCCTATCCGCCACATCTGATCCTCCCTCTACTTCCTACTTCTGCTCGCAATGAGCGCTTCCTCCAATGTCGCTCGCCGGGCGGTTGCCCGGAACCCTTTGATGGGCAATGGTGAGCATCGCCTTTTTGATGAGGTGTCGTTTACGTCCCCTGCTAACTCTCACCGAAGCCCGAGCTCTCTCACGGGGTGTTACTCCTGCCCTCCTCGGTCGCCACGTCAGTCGTAACGTCAAAGTCCCTGCCATTGCTCTGTTGATCCCTCGATCGATGAGTACCGATCATCACCGACACGACCCCAGTTCTTCTGGCCCGCCCCCGGGATTCAATGCCGAGCAGGCTAAGAAGCCGCTTCCCAAGGATTCCGCAGGCTCTGTTGTTGCTAAGAAGGAGGACAAGAAGCTCGACTCGAACCCCAAGGACGCTGCTGTATTGAAGCCCGCCGATGCCTCTGCCGCAGCCAAGGCTGATACAGAAGTTGTGGCCACCAAGGAGGGTGTGATGGAGAAAGGTGATGCTGCTCAAAAGGCCAAGGAGGAGAAGAAACTTACTCTCTGGGAGAAGGTCAAGAAGGAGGCTCACCACTACTGGGATGGGTCTAAGCTGCTCGCCGCTGAGGTCAAGATCAGCTGGCGGTTGGCCCTCAAGATGGCTGCCGGATACGAGCTCACCCGACGTGAGAACAAGCAACTTCAGCGAACAGTCCAGGATCTTGGTCGTTTAGTGCCCTTCTCCGTCTTCATTATCGTTCCTCTGGGTGAGGCACTTCTGCCTCTTGCCCTCAAGCTCTTCCCCAACATGCTCCCCAGCACATTCGAGGGACAAAAGTCAAAGGAGGCCAAGGCCACACTCCTCCGATCCACACGCAAGGAAGTCAGCCAATTCTTAAGACAAACACTCGGCGAGTCTGGCTTGCCAGTGAGTCAAGCAACAACACAAAAAGAGGAGTTCTCCAACTTCTTCCGCAAAGTTCGCGCCACTGGTGAGACACCCACAGCCGAGGACGTTATCAAGGTCTGCAAGGTCTTCCGCGATGATTTGACCCTCGACAACTTGTCACGACCTCAGCTCGTTTCCATGTGCAAGTATATGAACCTTAACACATTCGGTACCGACATGATGCTCCGATATCAGATTCGCCACCGTATGCGACAGATCAAGCGCGACGACAAGGCCATCAGCTACGAGGGTGTTGACAGTCTGACCGTTGCCGAGCTCCAGGCTGCTTGTGCTGCTCGTGGTATCCGAACACACAGTGTCTCACCCGCCCGCATGCGAGCGGACCTTCAAACTTGGCTCGATCTCCGACTCAAGGAGGGTGTTCCCTCAACACTTCTCGTTCTGAGCAACGCCTATATGTACGGCCAAGGTTCAGGTGAGGGTTACAACCAGATTGAGGCTCTCATCGGTGTCATGTCTGCCATTCCCGAGGAGCTGTACCACGAGATCGAGCTTGAGGTGCACAGTGCTGAGGGTGCTGCCACTAACAAGCAGCGACTCGAGGTTATCAAGGAGCAGCAGGATCTCATTGAGGACGAGGCGGAGCAGGACCAGGCTAGTCAAAGCTCCGGTTTCGCCACTCCCCGAGACACAGACGATATCGATGAGAAGGAGGAGAGATTGGCCCAGGCCCAAGCCGAGGGTCTCGGCAAGAAGCAAGTTAGCGAGATGGTCGAGGCCGAGATGGAGTTGGCCAAGGCTGCTGAGTCTGCTGCATCACTAGAGCGGGAGATTCACGCCAGCTCTGGGGCCTCTAAGGAGCAGAAGTAGAAGGGAGGAAAGTGAAGTGAGCCCGAGGCTCAATGTACCATGACTTGGTGTGTGTGTTTTTCATATGTATGACTGTATGGATTGGTATGGCATCAAGGCGGGATGGGAATAAGGCGCTGTGCTGCTGTATCAAAAACTGGCCCCCGACATTTGAGAGGACCGAAGATTAAGTATTACTTGTTTGGGATAGACCACTCTCGACGGGAAGCAATAGATTCCACTGAATGATTTTATTTGTATATATAATTGATTTGCCATAAACACTTGCAATTTTGAGTTGACTTATTTCCGAGTGATGTTCTGTCGATGCCTTTGGGACGAGGACCCTTGGACTTGGCTGAGCTGCGTCATCGTCTTTGCTAATGTAGATCCTGGTAGAGGGATACCTGTGAAGGTGATGACGAGGAATCACTACGGCCACCAAATATGAGTGAATGCATTTGAGAAATGTCCCATAAAGGAATGAGTAGATTTAGAAGAGTCTCATCCAGTTTCTATAATCCTAGACATAGAAAATGTGGTGATATTCTAGAATCACTGCCCTCGTAGAAGCCCCTCTCTATCTTACAGCGGTCCCTGCGCCACCCCAGCTCCCCACGTCCTAACCTCTACCACTTAACTTAGCACCACCAAGCTTCAAGTCGAACCAACTCCCGCCAACTCCGCCCACTTTCAATCAACGTCACCTCACTATCCTTCCTCTCCAACCGCCTCACATCGCTACAACATCAATCCTCCACCTGACCCTGATCGAAAGCTCGCACTGCCATCTTACACATTGGCACCGCAATGACGGCCATGGAACAGCAACAAGACGACTTCTCCAACGTCTCGTGGAGTGAACACGTCCACGACCAGACATCCCGCACTGTTCCTCCCGCGGAAGAACCAGGCCATGATATGAATGCGCCCGGGACGGGTCTAGAGATAGATGCTCCGTCGCTGGGGAATGAGGTGTTGGAGTGTACTGTTGGAACGCCCATCAAGGAAAATGACGGTACCAAGGATGCTTTTGTCTCGTATCTCATCACCACACACGTACGTACCCTCAACCACCCTATCATGCGCTCATACTGACCATTGTAGTCGACATTCTCTGCCTTCCAGCGCTCAACTACAACTGTCCGCCGTCGCTTCACAGACTTCGTATTCCTCTACAAACAACTCACCCGCGAGTATCCCGCCGCTGCCGTACCCCCTCTGCCCGACAAGCAACGCATGGAATATGTCCGCGGCGACCGCTTCGGCTCTGACTTTACCGCCCGTCGCGCCCACTCCCTCCAGCGCTTCCTGAACCGACTCTCTCTCCACCCTACGCTGCGCCGCGCTCCGATCCTGCATACGTTCCTCGAGAGCCCCGACTGGAATGCTACCATGCGCAGTCGTGGTGCGCGAGGTAGCTCTGCTAGTGATCCTGGATCTGCGGGGGTATTTGATAACTTTGCTGATACCTTTATCAATGCTTTTACCAAGCTGCATCGCCCGGATCGTCGGTTCCTTGAGGTCAAGGAGAAGAGCGATAAGCTTGATGATGACCTTGGACATATCGAGAAGGTTATTGCTAGGGTTGCCAGGCGAGAGACGGACTTGGAGGTGGACTTGCGAGATCTCGCAGAGCAGTTCCAGAAGCTCATCCCCCTTGAACCCCATGTCGAACCCGCAGTTCACGGCTTCTCCGCTTCCATCGAAGACACAGCGACTCACCTACGGAAACTCAAAGACGTCACCGACCAAGACTACCTGGGCTCCTTGCGCGACATGCAAGCCTACTCCATCGCCCTCAAAAATCTCCTCAAAGCCCGCGAGCAGAAACAGCTCGACTACGAACAACTCACGGAATATCTCAACAAATCCACCACGGAGCGCGACACCCTGCAGTCGGGACATCATGGCGGTTCCGGCGCCGGAAGCTTTCTGCGCGCCAAGATCGAAGACGTGCGCGGCGTAGACCACGAGCAAGCACGTCGCGAGCGCACGCGCAAGCTGGAACTCCGCGTCGAAGAGCTGACCCACGAGGTTGAGAGTGCTCGCAAAACGAGCGACATGTTTGATGATGAGGTTGTCAAGGAGGTGGCTGACTTTGAGCGCATCAAGAGGATTGAGATGAAGAGTCAGCTGGGCGGTCTTGCGGATGCGCATATTGAGTTTTATGGTGAGGTTGCTAGTATTTGGGAAAAGTACGTTCAGGAGATGGAGAAAGAGGGGATCGTGAGTGCGTAGAGGGAAGCGGGGATTGAAGTTCTATTCGGCGTTTATTAGGATATGGCGTTTGGGCTGCTGCTTAGATGATGGCGACGAGGACTCGACTAAAGTAGCTCGTCTAGAAGAAAGACATTCATGGCAATAGCAAAGTCGGTAATCGTGAACAAGGGCCTCGAGAATAAATATCGCTACGAACAATTGGGGTCTGATGCAAGAATCACCACATGTTTCAATATTGACATTTTGTACCAAACGCCATCCAAGGTCTATTGACAAAAGCACAATATACCAACATAGATAAGACAAATCACATAAAACTCCGCCTATCCATGCAAAAAAGCACCCAAATGGCTTGCTACGATGCCAAATCATGTATCAACGTCCGCCCAATGGTCTCGTCTCACCCTTCTCATCATCACTACTCTCTTCCTCACTCTCCTCATCGCTGTCACTGTCTTCTCCCACAGCATAATGCTGTGTATCATCACCAGCCAATCTATCACGAGATTGCTCACGATCATCTCTGTAGTCTTCAAACTGCTCATCATCGCTGCCCTCGGCAAAAGCATCGTACAACTCTCCGCCACGAGTCCTGCGGGCCTTACCGCCGGCGGCCTTTTCGCCGGCTCGAAGACCCTCAGCCTCTTCTTCGTCGATGAGTTCGAATTCGTAGTTGTTGTGGGAGGTGTTGCGGAGACGACGGCGACGGGCGATCCAGAAGTAGATACCAAGGCCGATGCAGAAGGCTGCGATGAGACCGACTGCGCCATAGATCCAGACCTGTGCTGTCTTGGAGGCGCCGAAGGTGGGGAGCCAAGAGACCCAGGATGATGAAGCTGTAGTCGATTCCTCGGCAGACTCTTGGGTGCTTGAGGGCTCTTCCTCGTCGGTGCCGGTAGGTCGAGCGGGCTTGTTGGGTCGTTCAGGGTGATCGGTAGGATGTTCGATGAGAGTAGGCTTGGTAGCAGGAGGAGCTGAGGTTGTAGAAGCAGCAATTGTTGTGGTAGAAACAATCTTATCGTGGTCCTTGTCGTCGTCTGCGTTAGGCATGGGTAATAGAGTTGCCTTGTCTGCATCAATAGCTTCACCCCATAGCTTCAGGCGCCAGTCGGTAAAGCTGCCCTTGAATGAGTTCTTCTCAGTGTCACGGACAATGATGGTCCACTTGCCGACACCACTTTCACCCCTACATAAAGTTAGAATGAGCAGATCAAGTGTAACAGGAATACATACCAGTGAGCAACACTCATAAAAGTCCAATCGATATATCCCTCCTCCTTGGCATCGCCTCGTCGGGCGACCGCAAGATGGCTGACCACATTGTCAGGGCTGATCAAGTCAACGCTTAGGTCACCACGTCGAGTGTGCTCGACGTTCATAGTAACAGTGATGTGCTCAACACGAGCGAGGTTGGAGCCCTTGAGCATGTCCTCAGTAACTTCAAGCGTTACACTCAAACCATCTCGACCCTCAGGGATCGACTTCTTGACATGAACCCAAGGAGAGAAATACCATGACTGTGGCTTGACCAGCGGCCAATCCTTGGCTCTCTCGACCAAAGCCCAAGAGTCAATCTTTCCATAACCGAAGACGTGGCTGAACTTCTTGCCAATCGTGGTATTCTGCTGGTTGGACTCGTCACCTTCAATCGGGATGGCCGTGTCCATGGCGATGTATTGCAAGTCTCTCCATGTGAGCTCGGGGCGAACCTGAAGCGCCAGAGCAAAAATACCAGCTGCAAGTGGCGCGGCAGCAGATGTACCACCGTGAGCCTTGTAACAGCTGTTCTTTCCGACATCGGTTGTGTGCTGAATGAGTTAGTGAACGCTCTAGACAAAGGCAATGTTGAACCTACAATAGCATCCCCGCTTCCACTACTATATGTAACAACCAATTGAGCAGAGCACTCTTCGGCGTAGTAGGGATGAAGCCCAGTTCGGTCAACAGCACCAATGGTAATGCTGTAGATCGAGTTGGTGTATCCATCGAAGTTGCAGTTGTCGCCTTGACCGGCACCATTACCACTGGCAAAAACGTAGATGGAACCAAGGCCACGACGTCCTTTTTGAATCGCCTTGAGCATAGCTCTTCGAATCACTACATCGGGCGCCTCCATGGTTTGACCATCATCAGACGGACCCCATGAGCAAGAGTAGATATGGTTGTCGTCGTATTTGTACATCATAGCTTCCGCTTCGTCGGCATCGCTGATGAGCTTACTAAGAATCCGAAGGCCGGCGACCTTGGAATCATATGCGACACCGATGCCGCAGACATCGTTGCGAGCAGCTGCCACTTCACCAGCGCAGCGTGTACCGTGTCGGTCCTCGTCCAAAACAGGGGCAGGTTCGGGATCGTTGTCGTTGAAATCCCAAGAGCCAGCGGCGAAATAGTTGGGCTTCAGATCATCGCTATGCATATCGAGACCGTCGTCAATCACGGCCACAGTAACGTTCTTTCCGGTAATACCATCCAGCCAAAGGCCAGTGACATTGACATCGTGGCCGACTTGAGTGGGGTTCAATAGATGCCACTGCTCCTTGAAGATGGGGTCTTGGATGTCCAGCTCCTTCATGATTGACGCCTGGTATTTGCTCATCAGGTCTCGAGCTTCGACCGGTGATTCGCGGCGGCCCAGTTGGGAGACATAGCCTTTTGGCGGTGGAGGGATCTCTCGCTTGAACAGGTGTTGTCGTGCTTGTTGCTTCTTTGACAAAAGAATACCATCAACTGGATCAGAGCCTCCCAGATCTCGCTTCCTTCTCTTTCTCTCTGTTATTTCTCGCTTCACAATGTCGTGTTCGGCCTTGCGGGCGCGGAAAACATGATGGTCGTCGAGCGAACCAAGCTGGCCCTCGTGGGCAAATCCGAGTCGACTAGCGACTTGGTCGGGCGTCGTTGTCGTATCGAGGTGCAGAACATAATAATCGTTTAATGCGTAATCTCGTGCCGGTCTGGAGCCATGAGCCAAAGCCGTGAAGCCGGCGAGGCCTAACAGCGAAGCAATCTTCATGATGCGAAAGGAAAAGAAACCTTGCAGCGCAAGGGGAGGTGCGAGAGGTCGAGAAGCTGTTTAACACATCCAGAGAAGCGCTATCGATCGGAACGAGAACTGGAGCAAACGGAGATATTAGCTTCGATGTTGAGAGAGCGAAGATTGAATGGCGGCGACAGCGACAGGAGTTGCCACGCAGAGATGTGTATTCGTGGTGGCTAAAGGGATCAAGAATGCAAAGCAATGCTGCTAGTAGCGTAAATTGTTGGCGCAGGTCGCATAGCTTATGCTGGTTGGGGAGAACGGTTTCTTATTATCGTACCTCGAAAATGCAACACAGTCGATCAAGGTTTTTGGGGAAGCTAGGATGTTTGGAAAAAGGTTTAAGGAGGGAACAAAGAGATGGGGTTGGGATGCTCTCGTGGTGATGCGTGGCCTCGAGCGCTACCGGGGAGGTACCGCCCAAAGTTCCTGACAAAAATAGGGGACCTGCACTGGAGCCGCTGGTGGTGCGTGGCCTAGAAGGGGGCCCGGCGGGATCAGTCCGCTAAGGACACACGGCCACCTGCCGGATATGCCCCTAGCTGCGCCACAGTGGACATGGACCGGTTTGCAATGCAACATAAAGTATCACGTTTCTAGTTTTTCGCATTTGGGTTGAGATGTGATCTGCAGAACTTGGCACCTAGGGAAATGCTAAAAAATATTGAATTCTCCTTAAATACCAGTCTTTCTGCTGTTTTGTAATCATGGCATGCATTTATTCTTTTGCCTATTCTCACTGCCCAGGCATCATCATATTCTCATCCCAAACGCCACAGCTCCGCCACTCTCAACCGATCTCAAACACTCAGACACAAGATTAGACCAGATCTGGACCCGTGGGTAGCATCCTCCCACCAAAACCGGCACATCAATAAGCGGCTCAATAGAGCCACGGTCCCTGAAACATGAGGAATTTACCTCAAGAATGTGGTTGCCAAGCAATAAAATAAGCATTTCTTATAATTAAGTCTAACATCGGAACTCGCTCTAAAAGATCTCATTCCATATCTATCGCCCCAACGCCATTTCTAAAACCGACCATCCCGTTTTTAAATCGTTATATGAGCACTCATAGAGACTCCTCTTTGTGAATCTCAATGCTTGGTGGTGCGCCTGTGAGGGCCTTGCATTGAGCGTATACCACGAATTGAGCGCCGACGAGACCGCATGTCATGACGATACGAGGTCCCAGTCCAGTCAGAAGTAATCGCTTGGGTCCGAATTCTTTCGCAAGTTGGAACATGCGACTTGTCGCGCCCTGGCTCTTATCACCAGCGCCCTTGTTGATGGCTGATAAGAGAGTATCGGCAGGGTGAGAGAGAATGGCGGCAGCGGCACCGGCGGTGATACCAGATGTAAGCTCTACTCCGGTTGACTCAAGCTGTGTGAGCTTCTGCTTTCGTTCGGGGCCTATTGCGCGGTAGATGACCTCGTTGACGGCCTCATGAACAGAGAATTGGCCAACAGCGAAGGGAATCTGCTTGAACAACAGAGGAACAAAGCCAGAGTAGAAGCCCTTGAAGCCCTCCTCACGCGCCATTCTTGTGAAACCCGAAAGCAAACCATCGGCATATCCTCTCTGCGAAACGAGTCGAATTCGCGTGGCCTCGAGCGGACACAGAAGAATATCAGCAAAGAACTCGGCTGATGCACTGGCAGTGAGATAAACGCCCGTTCGATGATCGACAGCCTTCTCAGGACCTCCAAGCATAGTGATGTACTTCTTCTTGAAGAACTCGTAACCAGCGAACTTGGCACCGCCTTGTACGAGGTAGCCTACTGCAGTTGGGCCGAAGCCAGTCAGTAGCGCTGAAGCACCCTCCTTGGCGACGATGCTGCGACCAGCCGAGAGCATGTTGTATCCCTTCAAGGCATCGTCGACCTGAATTCGTGTCTTTACGACATCAATTGGCGTGACAGCCTGTATCTTGTCAGCTTGCGATTGTGAGCATGCGAAGGATGCGACTTACACCATGAGTAGACGTCGCAGCAAGGGCGCCTGCGCCAAAGAACTTGACGTAATCGCTGATGGTGAAGTTGGGAACTTCCGACTGTTTCGTAGCCATGATGAATGTCGCTCAATTGCTAAATCTGCTGCTCCGGAGCTGTGTTGCGTAGAATGCGCGTTGGATGTGTTTTATGTTTTTCGCTGGAATGATGACGTCGTTGCTCATGTTCCGTAGCTACCGAGGAGCCAAGCTTGATCTTGCAGCCGGTTTTGCCGTCATCGGTCCGCTTTGACGCTTTTGGCGTCTTCTAGCTTGCTTTACGAGAATTGCGTCGATAAGGGCAATCATGCAGCTGAGTTTATTATCTGTCCTTTATTAAGTAGGATTTTCTTATTTGCAGTCGGTCATCCCGGGCTTCTACAGCCGGTATCTTTTAGCATGCGTCTTTGCTTGGCTCCCGTGAGACCCTCCATCGGGGGCCCGGACTTGAGGTGGGGCCATCGGCACCGACATGGCATCGGCTTCAGGATATAAACGCGACGGCGAGTGACATCACATCAGAATCCCGCGGGGTTACCATGGAATTGCGATATCGCTCTTCAGCTGCATTTCCCGTTTTGTCGACATTTGTTGATTGGCCATCCCTCCCTGTGTGCTATTCCCGACTGCTCCGGGCGGCCAATGGATCTGGTCAATGAAGAATGCCTGAAACCGGGTGAGATCGCGAACATTTATTTATAGCTGACGCAGGGATAAAACGCAATGGTATCGATTGGACCATATCCGACGTTTAGAGATAACGGGAGCTAAATCGAGAGATGTGTTGCCGTTCTGTCAACCAGCTTTAGCCAAGACTGTAAGTTACCTTGGTCGAGACTGAAGCTTTACATTTTATTTGATCCAATGATCAGTCCTGGTGTTGCACAAACCTGACAAAGGGCGCTGGCTTGCGTACTCCTGGACTGATCATTGGATGGATGCAATGGTGCAACAAACAGACAAGGTAAAAGAGAAGACTCCCTTGTCCCCAGTGCGAGGAAATGTCCTTCATTATTCGAACTCTTTAATATGCCTGCCCGTCTTCGAGAGCACAGAACGGCCTTCTCTCAAGCGTTCTGGTCCAGGCGGCCCTGTTATACGACTTTCTCAAAGGCATAGTTTCAAGGCAAGATGGCCGAGCGGTCTAAGGCGCTGTGTTCAGGTTCGATTCGAACTAGTAACGATTCGCAGTCTCGAAAGGGGCCTGGGTTCGAATCCCAGTCTTGTCATTTTTGCGATTCCTCACTACCAGACCTTTCTTTTTATTTTGATAGAATTGCTGAATTCTGTCTCCTATAGGTGAAAACTTTGCCGCGGACAGCTAAATCAAGTGGCATCCTGTTGCCTCATGGCGCAGGCAGTTGTTGTTCTGTACCCAATTGCTCTAATAAGTCGAGAAAAGCTTTTGATTTGAACATATCCTCTTGCCATGGCCTTCAGTAGTTTTCTGACTTTGACAGATTCCAAGAGGCCAGTATAGTGGTCCATATGTATTGCCTTTAGATTGTATGGTTTGCTAAAGTGTTCCTTCAGACAAGAGAAGGAATGTTGCCGCCTTGCAATCTAGTTCTTCCACTATGCCTCTTTTTTGTTCACAGTAATTCTGTGCTCAACATCTCCTCGATTTCGAAAAACAAAAAGAGCTTCCTGCTCACTCTTGGCTGACCGCTTCAGTCTTGTGCGTCGAAGCAGGTTGCAGTGCATGAGAAGATGACTCTGTCCGGAAGGCTCAACATCCGAAAGCATCCTCGGCTAACCACGCAATGCCTTGGTATATAGGATATGAAGTAGCATCTAATATCCTTCAAGGTTCTCCTCTCCGGCTATTGAAAGGCGGTTATGTTCGGGCCAAGTCTGTTCGTGATGAAAAGTAGTATCTGATATTGAATGAGATGTAGAAAACATACGATGTTCAAGCTTCGGAAAACAACTTCCAGATCTAAACGCAGAAAACACGGAGATGAATAAAACAAGCGTTTCGTCATAGACATGTGAAGTCGTCAATGCATCTCAAAACGGCATTCACGACTTATAAAGAACCAGACTGGTCAGATTCAGCAAGTCGGATAGTCCCACGGCAAGCAAACCGACCAATGATACAGCGCCCCCTCAAACAATACCACAAAAGTCATGCGATAATAGATGTTCGACGCGGGGAAGTTGTAAGATTTAGTGTAGCATCACATATAGCCTCGTAAGTTTAGGGTACCTTCTGGAAATGCACCACCGGTCTGGGGAAACTCGAGGCGAGAATATCCCGGATCCCGGAGATGTAAAAGTGAACTCGAGCTGTTGGGCTTCCATCAGCTGGTTCTAGAGTTTGGGGGTGAGGCAACTGACGTAGACAGGTGTTGTCACAAGACTGAGCCTATCGGTGGGCGCCGTGGCTGGGAATCACACGGTTATTGAAGCCTTGGCAGTTTAGCCTTTACACGATAAACACTTCATAATTCACTATGAAACTCGTAAATGAGTCGATATAGTACTCTGGAAATAATTATAGTGTTTTCACAATTGTATCATACCGGCATTGCAATTGCGCCGAAGTTACGGAGTAGTTCTCCAGAGTTTCGAGTCTGGGGTCGAGTTACAGGCCCCGATAATGCCCGACATGGGTGGCCCGGCTCTTGTCATTGTCACGGCACACCAAACGGTGATCATCGAACCACCGGCAGTCATAACGTGTGATGCTGTAAAGCCAAGGACGGAAAACCAGGAGAAGTAGCATTCTATCGATAATTATATAATGTTCATTCATTTCCTGCTCTGTACCTCATCATCAGCACTCACAATTGAGAACATCACCAAACAAGACACTTTACAATCAACACTCCAACAAAAACCACTACATTCAAGCATATAACAAACGTGAAAATGCTTCCCGCTGCCACTTCCGCCCACATCGCTCCTAAGTCAGTACCTCCACCTCAACCAATCGCCTGTTTTATACTAACAAAACATCAAGGGTCCTCCCCATCGTCTTGACTGTTGGAGGCGCTACAGTTGCAGGCCGCTCGCTGAGCCATTACAACAGGGAGACAATTCGGGCGCAACCTACACAACGAACTCAACCTCAACCTCGATCGAGATATTTCGAGCTGGTTCTTGAGTCGGTTTTCGCATAAATACTTTACTTTGCTGGACAAAGGGAATGAATGATTCATGATGGGCGGCGCATTTAATTGAGGCATATCTGTTAGCCATTTGGAGTTTTTGCTTTACGAATAAATATTCATTCAACCATCTCTACCTTGTACTTGAGTGATAATTGTTTTGAACTCTTGTTAGACCTTTGAGGATCGCATTTGATCTGTACGCCGAATGATAAAGAGTGTTCGGCGAACATAGGGCTCAGTTTGCCGATGTTCTTATTTCCTTAAGCTTATTCCTCCAGCAAATCTGCCCCAGATTTCTTCCCCGAGATAAGAACGGCCGCCGACCTCTCCGTTTCCACCATTTAGCTCATTGCTACTCTGTACAATTCCATCTTTTAGCTCAATCCTACCATTCAATTTCCCAGCATGAACCCAGTATTACTCCATCACGCCAAGCCGGTTTACGGAGAGCGTTCAAGCTAATGTCGGCTTCATGCTTCCCTACTGAGTAATTGAGCGACGATCACGTGCAGACCAAGAAGCTATAGATACATTTGTAAACCACGATACTACTCATGCGCTCTTTTCTCCATCGTGCCTTTTCTCGTGGCAAGAACCATGTTCAACTACGCTACACTTGCGGTCACGCTCTGGCTGGCTTGTCCGGCGTCAGCGAGCTATGCCTTCTACGTTGGCAAGAACCTCACTCAAGATGGGAGTGTTATCGTCGGAGGCACTGGGGAAGAAGTTTCTAGCCATTGGCTTCAGCTCTTCCCGGCGCGTGACCATCCTCCTAACTCGACGATCACTGTTGGCGTCACTAAAGATGCCGTGTACCCGGGAGAGCTTATTCAGATTCCGCAAGTGAACCATACGTTTCGGTACATGAGTATGGAGTACTCTGACTTTGAGGGGTTTCCTGCGCCGTTGACGAATGGTGGTTTGAATGAGAAGGGTGTGACGGTCCGTGATGTCTGGGCTGATAACCGGGATGAGCTACTGGAGATGACGCCGAATCCTCAACGGGGTGTGCAGTATAGCGACTTTGCTCGCATTGTTATGGAGAGAGCTAGCAGTGCTCGTGAGGGCGTTGAAATCATTGGAGACTTGATGGCGAAGTACGGTGAAGCCACTTATGGCGGCAACTCTCATCTCATCGCTGATAAAGATGAGGGCTGGGTTGTCTGGGAGATGGCGGGCGGCAAGAAGCTATGGGCTGCCCAACGTCTTGGTCCGAATGATGTCAAGGTCCTCTACCCAGGCTATATCGAGAACTTCCCCACCGACTTCAAGAACAACCCCGACTATGCTGGATCTGACAACATTGTGTCATTTGCTGTTGAGCAGGGCTGGTGGAACAAGACTTCCGGCAAGCCGTTCAACATCTTCGACGTCTATGGTCCTCAGGATCCTCGATACAAGGCTCGTGATGGAGGCTACAAATTCATGTCGCAGGCAGCTCTGGAAAACGCCACCCTTGCGATGGTTCCTGTGACTGAAGCCAAGATGATGGAGAGAGTTCGAGATCCCCGCATTGCGGATGATGAAGCTGGCTATGGACAAGTCGTCAGTCTCCATGATGGAATCGACCGGGATATGCTACGAATCTGGAACGCGCCAGCGACTTCTGTGGCAGCGCCTTTCGTCCCATGGTGGCTAGGCGTTCAGTCCGTCCCCCCAGAGTTCGGCGAGCATCGATATTTGACGACTGGCGCTTCAAGCAGCTTTCTTAACCCGGACTATCAACTGCAAGAAGCGTCGGAGTTTGCTGGCCGCATCTTCAAGCGTGTGCTGTATTACATGTGCTCAGATCCGAACAAATACCATCCCATCGTGACGGAGATGTTTGAGAACTTCGAGAGCGCATCCCGCGTCCAGGTTGAAGGCTGGGTGGAAAAGACAGCCTTGACTATGATCAAGCAAGGAGAAAGAAAAGTGGCACAGAGTTTGTTGACGTATTACTCACATACTCGTGCGGCTGAGGCCCTCGAAGTTGGACATACGTTGAACAATGCTTTGGATGGGTATATCAAGTTGACAGGGAAGTGGCGTGGACCCAAGGGCGATCAGATCAATGATAGTGGTGAGGGTAACGAGACGGTCAATTGTCTTGTTGGATTTGACCCAGACAAGCCTAGATATCTCCAAGGCAACAACTAGATGCTCGGAAATAATTAGGTAGATGGAAATAAGTCTTCCGCCTACAAATGCCTCAGCCCAGCGTATCCCGAGTGAAGCAAATCACAAATCCATTGTAGCCGGCAAAAGTGGATCTGTTCCGCCTGCACCACGCCGCATCACCGATCAATCGACCCGCTCCGGATGCATAAAAACGGTGGGTAGTCCCCCCGAGCTCCCCGATATCACCAAGGTCACCTTGTCGGAAACCAGATCTTGCTTGGTCTCGGACCTCGGAAGCGCCGCCCCGGATTATATAAACCCCGCAGAACCTAGTCTAGCCCAACTTCCCCAGATTCAGCGCGCGCCAACCAGACGGCAAACATTACTCTTCAACTTAGATGGAGTCGGAATTGACGACACGGCCCGCCAAGATGTCGAAACGAAGCTGGTCCGAGGCTGAGAATGGTGAGAATCAGTTTCCGCCGCAGATCTCGAGAAAGGTCAAGGCTTGTACGGCGTGTCGAAGACAGAAGGTATCGCGTGCAAGTGGTGTGATGGAGTGATGCTGATGATGAGTAGATTAAATGTCTGATTGATGAGAATGGACCGCCTTGTCGACGATGTGCGGAGAAGGGACTCGGTTGTGTCTTGGGGAAGAATCTGCAGACAATTCTTGATGAGAAATCGCAGTACAGTAACTCCCCTCTTTAACACTTCATCTCACTGACAGTCTTCAGATTCACACAAGACGTAGTTTCAGACCTCGAGCAAATGCATAATTTCCTCAAACAAGTCGCCGGCAGACTCGACCTGGACTTACCACCACTCCGCTCATTCTCCGGATCAGCAGAAGGACCAAAAGATGAATCACCAAGCCTGTCAAACAAAGGCCATCACGTTCCCTCACGCGACAACTCACCAAAGCTCATGCCAGAAGACGATGATGTTCCATATGCGCCTATCCACTCACTATATACACTCACGAAACTACGTGCTCTTCGGTCACCGGATGATATGAATTCGCAGCAGAATCCAGGTATGGAAGATGTGATAACGAAACGTCTCATATCATTAGCCGACGCAGAACGACTTTTCAACTTTTACCGAAAACGTCTGGATCCGTATATCTATCTCATTGGATGTCCCTATGAGACGATGCAAGAGTGCCGACAAAAGAGCCAATTCCTTCTCGTAGCAGTCCTCACAGTAGCAGCTCTCCATGACTCAACCGCAGATTACATATACCCCGTAATAAGCTCCGAATTCCGCAGACTCTTCGAGACATCAATATTCGAAAGACGCCTGAGTCGCGATTATCTCCGTGCCCTATGCATCGGGTGCTACTGGCTGAGCGATTTATCATGGATGCTATCAGGCCACGCGATACGAAGAGCAGCTGAATTCGATCTTCATAACAGCTACGACAGAGCTATCGAAAAAGCCAGTACCGAGGATGCGCAGTGTGCGAGGATTTGGTACATACTCTGTGTTTGCGACCAGCAGCTTGCGACGCAGTATGGGAGACCGTCGATAGTGCAGGAAGATCCTTCGACGCAGGGCGCTACGGATTTCTTGCATTGTGCTGTTTCGCATGAGGAGGATAGACGGTTGTTGAGTCAAGTGACTGTTGTGAGCATTTTGAGGAGTATCCGTGAGCTGTTTACTGCGAATAAGGGGAAGCCGATACCAAGGCTGCATCTGAACCATATTTCGCATTTTCGGATACAACTTGATCAGTGGTTCGCTTTCTGGACAGATCAAGTTCAAGGTAACTTACTCAAACCCTTTCTTGCACCAGAATATCAGAGCTAATGTATATCAGAACGCTGGCCTGGCATCGGTGGTTTTCCAAGAAAAGGCATAATCCTCCACTACAACTTCGCCCAGCTCTACCTTTACTCTCACGTCTTCCGAGGCCTCTCCAAAGACGAACACATCCCGCACTACTTCCTCGACTGTGCCCTCAACGGGATAACAGCCGCCACAACGATCATCGACAAATTCGTCAACGACCCCGACGTAGCCCTCGGCATCGTCGGGATGCCATCATACGTTCACTCCATGACAGCATTCGCCTCCATGTTTCTAACAAAAGTCGCGACAAAATATCACGATCTCATCGAACGTGATAAAGTGTACGAACTGATCATGGGATTGGTGCAGCAGTTTCGGTCACAGCCAGCTGGGAAGTGGCATCTGGCGAATCTCATGACCGGTGGGCTTGAGAGGATGGCGCAGACGCTCAAGTTGGAAATTCCAGGGGATATGGGCCCGCCGTTGGGGGTTGAGATGGATCAGAATGTTGATACAGGAATATCGGGAGTTTCAGGGGTTGATGCTTTTTTCCCTGACTTGCCGGGCGATTTCTTTTTTAACTACGATATGAGTTTCGAGATGTCTGCGCCTTTGTAGAGTCAGGAGTTGTATGTACATGTAACTTATCGTTTGCCAGATCCAGAAGGATTAGAAAGTAAAGCTGCCGAGCCTGGCCACCGAAAGCATTATATACTGAAGAACCCATATGAACCGAATTTGTTCTGAACAACAATGAATCAAAATGAGGCAAGAGTGTTAATAGAGGGAGGGGCAAATCAAATCAACTCTCGGGACAATCAAGTCTATGTCATCTATTCGAAATGAAATAATAACAACTTTCCGGAGTCCACCACAGCAAGACGATTACCGCCATACCAAACTTGGCTCAAGTTCTCCAGCATGAATTTCAAGAACCTCTGCCCGTTGTAATGTATCCATTCCTCCTCATTAAACAATATCCGTATTTCTTTATCCAAACCTAGTTCAGAAACATCTGACTTGATTCGATAGCAATCAATAAACGCCCGACCCGTTAAATAGACGTGTGTCTCGTCTCGAGAAAATGAGTTGTCTGAATAGCCTCCATTGCCCGGCTTAGTTTCTAGAAACTTGAGGCCGCTTGATTCATCCCAGAGAATGAGAGAAGGATTGGGAAATGATCTGGCTGCGACCAAAGTGTTGCTTGTTGAGGCTAAACCCAGCACCGGAATCTGAGTGGGAGATTGCTCAAGAGGCAAATGGATTGAGCATCTAGATATTTCATGTTGGAAGAGGCATCTGGGACCATCGCGTGAAGTTGTAGTCCAGACCAAATAGTACTGAATGAAGCGAGAGCCAGGATAGAACCGTTAGGAGAGAGAGCCATCGCCACGACTTGTTCGATAGTCTTCAGATCACTTGCTCGAAACTGTCCTTTAGGGCCCAGGCCTTCAGAGTTGTACCATAAGCCACAGCCAAGTACTCATCGTTTGCAGAAAGCGCAACAGCCATGATCTGCTGTTCCCCAGGCGTCGCGAAGGCAAATGGCGTTTAAGAGCAGGACCCAACTTACAGACCTCGAGTGTCCGGAGATTATAGACTGCTACCGTTCTTCCATTGACCCCAAGATCTCAAGCTCCGGTGTCCGAGCAAGTAAGTTTGGGAGAGAATAATCGGTCTCAAGTACCTTGAGCGGAATAGATTTGATACCCAGGACGCCGAGAGTAACAGGTGACACATCGAGTTGCCAACGACGATCTTCCTCAATACCAATGTGATCCAGATTCGGGAGGATAGACACCAGAATAGACAGAAGTTGGCCTGCGGCAGTGGCAACAAAGTCCCGCGACCTCATGTTTTTAGGTGGACGTGTCCCTCGAAAAAAACGCTCGTTTTATGGTAGACGAGCGAGCATCGTGACGTTTGTCAGAGACATCCTGGGCACTACTTCCAAAGGTGCGTGCACAAGTATCGAAAACTTTTCGGCTTTGATCAAAGTCAAGTGATTCAACCAAGCGGACTTTCAGAAAGACAGTTTTGACAGAGCGAGCCAAGTCCGGCCGAGAGGCGATGGTCTGAAGAAATGGCTCAAGCCGTCGCTCCCACGGATTAGGGGCATCGCAACTGGTGTAATAAGGATCAAACGAATGATGTAAGATCTCTTGGGCAAAGGGACGGAAATATCGCGAGACCAGGCAAAGGTTGTATAGGGTTGTATTATCCTGAACTCTCTTTGACTCCGGTGGGGCCCCAAAAGGCCACTGATACTCGTTGCAGCAGTGGGGACAAAAATATGAAAATATGGAGCGCAGAATCTCGGGAGAAAGTTTTGAGAAGTAGTCCGTTATGGACTTTTGGAGTCGAGTTCTGGCCATCCTTTGCAGGGCGGGTTGTGAATGAGAGAATGCCGGGCGATGGTGGATGGACGCTAGGACAGAAGAGGCGGGGCGGAGGTTAGATAAGGTTACTGGGCGCTTAGGCTGCTACAGGGCTGTCTGCCTATAATAGGCACAGTCCAATGGTGTGACTGGATGGACAGTTGAAACGCTCCCCACTAAAGTCTGCTCTTGCTTGTTACCTATGGCGCCTATGATCCTTACCTTAGGTAGGCACAGGCAGCAGGTGACAAAAATGAAAAGAATGGTTTCATTGGCCAACCTGTCCTCTTGACCTGCTGGGAGGCAAAGAGCTGACATAAATGTGACCTTTCACCACGCAAAGATCTTGACCAGCTCAAGACAAATAGCTCTACCGCCCATTGAAACCACCTATTTATAATACTAAGTTCTCTGTGCTGATATAAGCTCTCAGCCACAAGTCTCAACTGCAATAACACACCTAAGAATTGATCACTGCTCAGTCGTCACTAGTAGCTAATTTACGGAAAGAATCAAGTAGAGGCCTGTACGAGGACCTTTCATTCCCTCAACATCCGACTCCCCAATCGGCATTTTCAATCTGTTTCGCTGAGAGTCCAGTACAGATCAAGACACTACCGCTGCAGCTTAAGTCTTTTCTGGCTTCGGACTAAGCATGAGATCAAAGGTTAAGGAAACCGATCGATGTCCAAAGCATATAAGACAAACCTTTTGATAACTCTCTTCTTCACCAGCTGGGCCAACAAATCCTTAGGCTCCTCAAGGAAAGCAGTGAGGATAATGTTGGCACCGACCTCTTCATAGGCAAAATTGCCGGAGCCGTATATCTCAGAGAGGGCATTGTGTAAGACAACGCCATCTTTTACTAGCCCTCGTGGGGTTTTATGCTCCCAGGAATACGCCATGGGCGTTTCACTCAATCTTGTAGGTTTCAATATCTGCTATATGTTACCGTCGGAAAGTTCAGAAACTGGCAGTGTTTGACTTGGCGAATTCTAGTTACTATATATCCACCAGTTGAAACGGAAGTAAGAAAGAAAAGATCCAAGTATTTTATAGTAGCGAGAAGTTCCTGAATCACTGAGAAGATAGCATCTGCTGCAGAGCGATTCACGCTCAATACTTTAATCCTCTGGACCAAAAGTGAGTCACATTGTGATGTTGCAGTTGACAAGCCGGGTCAGATCACAGTGATGTCTTTGTATCGTTCTTAATAATCGCAATAAGTATAATGAGTTGTAATCGCCATATAAATAATCCATCTGGGCGTCTCTCACGGCTATACTAATCTGCTACCTTTTGGCTCTTGCCAGTGAAGGTAAACTCATAAGTCATTGATTCACTGTGAAGCATGCATACAATTTTCACTTATGTATGCCAGTTATACAAAATAGTGCAAAGTAACAATACACAGCGCAAGGGACATTAGTGCTTTGTCATCGGGCTCCAGTCGTATTGATGACCACAGTGGACTTCTGTCGAATCAGAGACTCGAAACACATTTATAACAATCTAAGCTTGGACCAGTCCCCAGTGAGACATCAGACCCAAGTGCTCGAGAAATTACCGAGCTTAGAAAGTCACTTGTTGAAAGGTCCCCGCTGACAGTCAGTGGCCAGAGAGTAGCTGCATCTTTCCGCATGAGGAGTGAGCTGAAAATATAATTGTAATCTTATTTGCTACCTGAGCCAAATAAACAATCTCACCGCTTGATGCATATGCACCAATGAAAGGCTTTTAGTCGTATCAGCACAGGATGCATAATATATACCCACGGAGCCGGAAGCCGTGACCTCTCATCAGCAGACAACTATAAAACCAGCTGAACGTCTCCTGCTTTCCTATCCATAGCACCGAGCATCTTCATCTTACTCTTCAAACAACTTTGCACAAAGACATCCAAAATGCAGCTCATCAATCTCTCCGCCCTCGCCCTTTTTACTACTTCCGCTCTGGCAGCAGACTGCTTCGGTAACAGGCAAGATGGTATGTGTTAAAATTGCATTCTTTATCTTTACGCTTTGGGGCTGAAGCTTCTTTTAACCTCTCAACCTTATCACAGGTATCGAGCGGTTTGAGCAAGCATACTGGGATGCTCGCCAGAAGATGTGCAGCAACTCAGACTGCACCTACCAGCAGGGCTGCACCACCAAGGGCTCAAAGACCATCAAGGGACTAGCCTCTATCACCGTCAATGTCGAACTGAGCCGCAAGAACACTGGTGGCAAGAAGGGTTTCAAGGATTGCTGGGTATGTATTCCCTGAAATTATTAATGGCTGAGCTTTGCTAACTAATCTTGTTTAGGATGCTACTGAGTATGTAATTAAGATTCTTTACGGAGTTTATCTAACTGTCATAGGAATATCATCAACCAGTGCGTCAAGGGGACTCACCAGCTGAGTGGAACTTGGGAGTACAACGGTCAGCTGTATCAAGTCAACGGATACTACTCTTAAACCAAGGCAACGGGTTCGACATGATCGGGGAGACAGAAACGAGGGAGAAGGGAGACCCATGTGGTCGTTAAGCGATGACTTGAGACAGTTCCTGGGATATGTCTCGTTCATGTGTATACCGCCGACATGTTGACTGTGGCCCGGCACAACATGACAAAGTGTTGGAACATGAGCATCGTACTTCTAGCTCTGACATAAGACATCAACATAAAGATTTGGAAATTCGAGTAAAGAGTCTCTCAAACACCAAAGTGAACATAAGGGACCCAATAAGCCGGGACCAGTCCAACTATAATCTCCTCCTCATCATCGCAAGGAACAACATCCCTCGTTCCTTTCTCATCTCCTCGCACTAGCCGTTCCCTCGTCTTGTCGAAACTTTCAAGCCAACTATCCCTCAGCATTCTCGTAGCCTTATGCAAGCCGCGACACACCGAATCATCAGTCATCCCCCCTTCTCATATAGCTTCATACGTAACTCGCGCGACATCAACGTAATGCTTATCCCTTACCTTCCATAGAGTTCCAATGACATGTCTGAACCCAGCTAATTGGAATGCACCGATGAGATGTATGCTCTCATCGACGAACTTGTCATCTTGAACACGCCCGGTGCTACAAGCTGAAGGATACGCCAGAAAAGGTGACGCTTCGTGCAGATTTAACTTCAAGATATCTCCAACTGTTAGGGGATCGCTTGTGTTGCTCAGACAAAGATGACTTTTGGACGGGTCATCGCCGTTGGTGTATCCGTGTCCTGCAAAGTGGAATATCTTACAGTTTCGTAGACCAGAAAGCATATCTTGCTTGCTTTGACCAACTGAAACAGGTCGTATTGCCATACTCTCGCAGATCTCACTAACCACTTTGATCTCTGCCCGCGCCTGTGGTAGATGGGGGTGATTCTCTGTATGCTCCACATCTATCAGAAGAGCATGGCTGTGGCCGGCAGCAGCTTCGCGTTGCCGACGTCCGTGGACGAGAGCTCTCAGAGATGGGCTATAAGACGAGATCACTCTGTCCATCACCGTCTTGCCAGATCGCTCTCGATGTCGCCCCGAAGCATGAAGTGGGAACCTACTCAACGGCCCAGTAGGTACCCACCAAACATGAGGCCATTCCTGCTGATTGGGTGGTGTATCTGTGAAACCCAGTGTCTCCAGTACGCGGCCCGTGATAGTATCCCAAAGCCACTCAAGCATATCAGGGGTTCCCAGGTCGAATCCCGCTGCGCGTTACATCAACTCGCCATCGTCCAGATCTTTAAAAACCAGCGATGTGATACGCTCTCTCTCGATGACTATTCCTTCGCATCCCATCCAGCTGCTGTTGATGACCACGATAGGACCATAAGCAGCTGCCACACGTATCTGGTCCGTGGTAAGAGGACCGAGAAAATCCTCAAATCCAGGCTTTTTTCGTATCTCGTCCAGTAGATCATCAAAGTTCTCGGCAGCGTTTCGCCGTCGTAAACCTCGGTCCTGTCCAAGCTCGCCACTGAAATGCGAACTAGTGGAAGATTCAAGTTCTTCGCGTAGACGCATAAATCTCTCTGCCAACTGAGGAAACGCTTGCTGAAGCTCCTTTATATCTTTTCGTATATCGTCCAGCGATGATCCCAGAATACCCCTGCCTTGCTCAAGAATTGCCAGTGCCTCCGATGGAATCCTTCTTGAGCCTAATGGCAGCCCCTGTCACCGAAGCCGCAAGACCTCTGGAAAAACTGAGTAGATGTTGTCTATCACCCGTTTCGAGTGATCGAGCCGTGGCAATACCAGGGACAAGGTCAATGGCCGTGCGCCCTATATCATAAGCATCTTGGAGACTCAAGCACAATGGCATGACTGATGTTGCAGCGATTATGCGCCTCAAGATATTACCTGTAGGATGTTCCACCGCACATCGATAGCTGCGACTGGTGACCCATGTCGTCCCGAACTTGGCTGCAAAGAGATCCCCGAGAGTGGTCCAGAGGTATGTCCTGGATGGAGAGTCCTCAGGCATCGACTCTAACGTCTTTTGTGAGATCGCGATTGCTTCAATTATGTCATCCAAGGAGCCTCCAGCTCTGAACCGCTTCTTCAGGGGATCGGCCAAGGTACTGATGGAAGTGGGTCGCTCCACAAACGGATTTCCCATTGAAGCAATGGCTTTCCGAGCAATTTCAATGCCCTCTTCGAGATCGTCAGATGACCCAAACTTATCATGTCTCGTGTCGAGAGCGGAAGCCAGGCGGGATAGTATGCTCTCAATCTCAGGGTTAGTGCTGGAGATAGAAGTCAAAGCTTCTCTCAACAACGCGATTCCTTGGTTCAAATCCCGTACATTCTCTTGATTCCTAGAGAACCTCTTCAGAAGCATAGAACCCAGGTTATGCAGCTGGATGTACCTTGATGGAAAATCACTAGGTGTTACTTCCAGAGCAGTTCTGGCATAGGAAACAGATTCTTCCAGGTCCACCATCGAGCCCCTTATCATCGATCTTCTCGAGAGCACTATCGAAAGGTTACCCAAAACAATCTGAAGATTGGGAGAGTTCTTCGGTATATCCTTCAAGCTCATTCGTCCAAATTCAACAGCCTCTTCAAGATGAGCCAAGTCCCCGGTTCTGCTATGGAGAGAATCAAGGTAGTTAGAGTAGTTGCTGAGCTGTTCTGACCAATGAGGATGATCTTTACTAGCTTTCTCAAGATATCGCTTGACGACATTAATTGCTTCTTCGAGGTCCTTCGAATCGCCTGTCTCGTGGTACAGAATGTATATGGTGACGTTCAACTCTCTTATTCGATCCAGCCACTCAGGATCGTCTTCTGGCGTCACAGCCACAGTTTCTCGAGTTAATGTGATTGACTCCTGTAGCTCGCTCAAATTTCTCGTTTCTTCAAAGAGTTCGTAGAGCGTCCTTGCTAGTTGAATCTGTCGAGCTAGTTTATCTCGTTCTCGATCGTCTGCCGTTCGCAGATAGTGAGTCTCTACGGAGGCGACAGACAGTTTCGAGGTCCTCTAGCCTCCCTAAGTTGCCGTGCTTTGCGTCGTACAAGTCTGCTATCTCAAGCCATGTCGCAAAGGTATTCTGATCTTCTGACGACAATGCGATAGCTGTTTCTAAACTTTTGCAGCCACTTTCAAAGTCGCCATCGACTCTGAGAACAGAATACTTCTCCTTCAACAAGATTCCGAGATTAGCCATATGTGCCGCCTTTGTGGCAGATTCGTCCGGGAACTTTTCCAGCGAGCTCTTGATCAATCTGATAGCTTCATCGACATCATCTAGGTTTCTTGTGTGATAGAAATAGTCTCCTAACTGCAGTGCCAGCCAGTACGAGAACCTCTGGCGGTCTATGGAATCTGAGGGTGATGCCTCGATTGCTCTGCGTTCGAGTTTCATCGCTTCTTCAAGATCACCATAATCGTCAATCACTTCCTTGTACGTCTTATACAAGGCCCAGGCCAGCGTGTGCAATAATTTTGCATTGTCTTCGGTCGATGCCTCCAAGACTTTTCGTGCAGTCTGTATAATCTCTTCCAGTAGATCCGGGTCATACCCTTTCCAATCGGCTTTGCTGAATGGTATAACTACTCTCGGCTACGGCAGTTGAAGGGGCTGCTCTGCCTTGAGAGTTAGTAAATAACAATATCAATTGTAATTAATTTGAATTATTTTCCCCATCGTACAGGGGTAGACTTGATTTAACTGATGGGGGCTGATTTGAATTGTTTGAGCCAATTGAGTCCATCGGTATTTTGTCAAAGGCCCGCGACGCGACGAACGCATTCAAACTCAGGAGAAAAGTTGCTAGTTCTACTGAGCGTTTTCGAGGGTCACCGCGTTGTCTATTATCGAGGCAATAGCTACGAACCAATTGAAATAAACAAAGACTCCAACGATTCGCATATTCTACTCGGTTGGGGGTTATCCTCACCAAATATCAAAGGACCCAGGCCATTGCCGCTCTGGTTTGGCTGTTCAATTACCAGGCGACACCTCCAGCTGCTACCCCTCTCAGGAGAAAAGCTCTGGCAAGGCAGAATTCGGTCCTACCCTAGTGAGACTGCCTAAATGCACCCTTTGCATTAGTGGGTTCAGATTAAGCATGCAGATTGGAGGCCTGACACATTTATTGCCACAAAATGAAAGAGGCTTTGGCTCTTGTTCCATTTTCTTCCAACATATATCTAGGACACGTTTTGAGATATTGCAGTAATTGTTCTGCGCCTACTCTATCACTAAAAGTTTCTATATAGCTTGAGTATATCTTTCCTCCTGAAAATCTCTAGAGCAAGAGGTGAACATACCATATAACCGCGTGACTTTCTTTTCTAATTTGACGAGGCTTATATAACTCAATAGCCAGGCTCAGCATATAATGTCAATCCTCGGCATTGCGCTCCCTTTTCTCCGACCCTTTCTGGGTACCTATCTTGGCTTCATTATCGATACATATGCCTCCATCATGATGATTTTCCTTTTTATTGGTTTTCCTTCGGTACGCGAGCGGCTTGTATGAGTATTGCTAAGGGATGAACCCTTTTTCTTTCCCGGGGTTGGGACACTGTTCGTTCGCCATGTGATCCCGCGCGCCCGCCGATGGATGGGTAGCCTTCGCAGCTCAAATGATGTCCAGATCGCCATTGTTTTCTTCCGTATCGGTCGCACCGCCTGCAAGGCATTCTATGCATTCTTCGTTCGTGTTTCAACCCGGGAACAGTACACGTACATGCCCCTGTCGAATAGCTCTGACAGTAGTGAAATCCGCCTGATTAAGCTGCACCCCGGTTCTGGCGATGACCCTCTCCGAGCCGACATCTTACATGCTTCATTGGATCCGGATGTAGTCGGAAGGTATGAAGCAGTCTCGTACGCTTGGGAGGATGGTCATACAACAAACAAACTAGAAACACCGCGCGGTATTCTTCTCATCACGCCTTCTCTATTTCACGCATTGCATCGATTTCGATTGAAACAAGAGTCCCGTATACTCTGGGCGGATGCGGTGTGTATTAACCAGTCAGACAACGCGGAGCAGGCAAGTCAGGTGGCATTGATGAATGAGATCTATGCATCTGCTGCCTGTACACTGGTGTATTTAGGCCGTGAGGCCAATGGAAGCGAGATGGTCGGAGAGTTGTTAGTTCAATTTGCAAGGGCTAGCTTCTCCCTCTGCCGCTTATATGGAAGACATGGAATGGAAGTGTTGAGACATAATGGATCGATCTCACCTTCGATGACGGAGATATTCGAGGAATGTGGCCTTCCCGGCCTAGAGCATCCTGCCTGGAAGGCGCTAGCCAAGCTCTGGGGAAGACCATGGTTTCGGCGTGTGTGGGTAATTCAGGAATTTGTTCTCTCTCCGGATGTTCGCATGTTCTGTGGCGAATGGGAGGTCAGTTGGTCTGTATTCTATGTCGCTACGATCGACACATATATGACATCCTCCTTCTCGGTTGTTCCAGATATACCAAACGCATTCGATGACGCAGCAATGCACATGGGAACGGACGCTATGCACATGATGTGTGTGTACCGGCGATCTGCACTGTTAGAGACGTTACCCATCTCAGATGCTGATAGTATGCGAATGTTGACCATAAATTTGGACACAATGGTATTTGAGGAACAAGAGGAGTTTAACCTGGCGAGAAAGATGGATCCGAAACTGAGGCTACGGGTGGAGGTATCTCTTCTTGATCTCCTTGGGCTATGTGACAGGAGCAAAGCTACAAGAGCTCGCGATCATCTGTTCGCAGTACTTGGTCTATCCAGCGCGACTGACGACGACCTTATCCGGGCAGACTACTCTTCTACATTTGACGAGATAGTTAGGCGCTTCGGCAAAGCATTTGTACGCAGGGGGCAGTGTATGGACCTCTTATACCGAGCTCGATTGAACATTCAATCCTTGCGGTTTCCATCCTGGATCCCTGATTGGACCACCAAGTTCGCCTTCATGGGCGACGAAATTGACTATAGCAGCTTGGGGCTGCACAGTGGCGGGTTGTATGCCGCCGCTGGCAATACCCAGTGCGTATCGTGGGTTAGTGATGACCCAAAGGACGATTGCCTTACAGTTCGAGGGAGGTTTGTCGACAAGCTGAGCTGGGTCGGCGGTGACCACATCAAATACGGCCCCATACATGGCCTACTATACCGTCTTCAACAATCTTATGATATTATCGCGGAGCTTGAAGAAACTTCTGATTACTATGTGACTGGTGAGTCACTTAAAGATGTATGGTGGCGGATGCTGGTGGCGAACAAGACGAAGGGATTCGGACCTGTCTCTCCAGATTTTGGCATCGGACTACGTTCCAAATGGCATGTAATGCCCGCCTTGTGCAATTTGCTATTATCATTGCCTCCCGAGGAAGCCAAGGAACAACTTGTTGAAATTATAGGCCTTCCGTACTACAAGGCCATATACTCTTGTTACACTGTATACCAGATTGCCAAGACGGAGAATGGGATGATTGGTCTCGTGCCGCTCCTGGCAGAAGCTGGCGATCAGATATACGTCCTCAACGGTGGTGCAGTGCCATTTGTTTTGAGGAAAGGGAAGCGACTGCTGAATGGACGTCGGTTAGTGGGAGAATGTTATATCCACGGACTCATGAATGGCGAGGCGATACAGAGCGAATATGAAGAGAGAAATATCAGATTGTACTGATATGCGGTAGGGATGTATTACTATGCTGAGGGTCGGCGCTGTTACTCATGATGGATTTATTGACCCTCAACCACCAGTGAAAAGAGCTATAGCATGGGTGAAAGAGGTACCTTCCAGCGACACCAACAGGTATATAGTCGATATGATTGACTTTACGATACATGGTACCTCAGATGCTTGGTTCAGCATCAAGAAAATGTACTGGCCCGATGGTGTCAAGGTTACCAAAGATGGAATTCTGAGCGGAGGTGAGCCTATTCATCCTCATACCGACTTGATTTATCAAGACCAAGAGTCGCCCGGCATGTCGACCGCAGCAGCAATGGCCATGCTCCGCCAGAAAAGGGACGAAATTCGAAACGCATTTGCCAAAAGTTGGAAGAAGCTAGATGTGGATGTAATGATCGCACCTGCTTTCATAGGCCCGGCTTGCTTGCACGATACAGCCCTCGAGTAGTATCCACATATAATGTATCCTTAGTCCTAGACTTGGTGAACCAAAAACTAAATTTAAAATCCGTTACTGTGGCTGCACTGATGAGGTGAAGGGAATCTGAAAGGTAAAACGCATTTTGGACTTGCTGTTATATCTGTGCTGCGTCAGAAAAGACTGTTAAGCCATCTCGACTTCATGGGTGCTACTCTGGGATCTCAATGCACACTCTTGTCATTCATGCACCATGACTAATTCATTTTCAGCTCAAAAGCTTTATTAGGAAGCTGGTTAAAAACCAAGGTTTAAAACTCTCAGAGATTGTTGATCACTACTTCAATGGCTTAGCTCTATCACTGCCGAATAATACCCCGCTTCGAATATCTGCCAGATGATGATGTTGGGTTACACCTCTTATCGAGACTACTCTAGATGTAACCTTGGTTCGAAGTAACTATTATCTAAGCGGAGTAAACGGCGTCTTTTGGTTATGACGATCGTCATGGCGATCTTGAGCTACAAAAGCGAGCGATGCGCCTCTCCCAAGCACTAAGTCGACACACTGAAGTCAATTGCTGACAATGGCTCGCTTTCCAACTTGGGTTGCTCTGCTGAGCCTAATTGCGCAAGCTCATGGCCAACCATGCGATGTGAAGTACCCTCCTCAGACGAAGCCAGTAGAGACCAGGCAATTCAGCAAAAGCCGCGGCGCCGTTGCCTGTGAGAGTGAGATATGTAGTACGATCGGCATCAATACTCTGCGACAGGGCGGCAACGCGGCTGATGCGATGGTCGCCACAGTGCTTTGCGTGGGAACAGTCGGTAAGTTAATCATGTTACTATCGAAGGCGTTACACTGACACAGATATAGGCATGTATCATTCTGGCATCGGAGGAGGCGGCTTCATGCTCATTCACAAACCCGATGGCAAGAATGAAACCGTGCCCTACGAATTTGTCGACTTTCGCGAAACAGCACCTGCAGCAGCTACGGAGAATATGTTCAAGAACAACGTGAACGCCAGTATTTATGGAGGACAAGCGAGGTACCAAACACACTCCAGTGCTATGCCAATGACTGACGGCCTTCCAGTGGCGTACCCGGCGAGTTACGAGGTCTAGAACACCTGCACAAGAGCTATGGTCATCTGCCTTGGCCGAAGCTCGTCCAGCCAGCTATTGACGTCGCCCGCTATGGATTTCCAGTCAACAACGACACCCTCAAGTTCATGAAGATGACCTATACCAAGTCTGAGAACGAGAGCTTCCTGTTGAACGATCCCGCATGGGCAATTGACTTTGCTCCTGCTGGAAGATTGCTCAAATTCGGTGAGAAGTTGACACGGAAGAGATATGCCGATACGCTCGAGACCATTGCTTCCAAGGGAGCCAGTGCGTTCTACGAGGGACCCATTGCCGATGCGACTATCAGGACTTTGAAGCAGAAGAGCGGTATCATGACGACGGATGACCTAAAGAATTATTCCGTGGCGATTCGAGAGCCTTCCCAGATCAACTACCGAGGTGGAAAGATCACCAGCGGGTCAGCCCCTTCAAGCGGTGCCGTCGTCGCAGCTTCGTTGAACATTCTGGACGGTTATGACTTCCTCGGCGATCCCAGAAGAGTCAACGATAGCGCATATCTGCTTGACGAAGCATTCAAGTTCGGTTATGGAATGCGAAGTAATCTCGGCGATCCAACCTTTGTCAAAGGTCTGGGTGAGTACCAGGCTCAGATGTACTCCAACGATACGGCGCAGGAGATCCGCGCCAAACTTGACGGGCGTGCTCTTCAAGTTAAGGATTATGACCCTAGAGGTCTTGAAAGCTTGGATACTCCTGGTACTTCGCATGTCGTTGTCATGGACAATTCGGGACTTGCTATCTCCCTCACGACCACAATTAACCTAAATTTCGGTTCACAAGTCATTGTTCCCGAGACTGGAGTTATTATGAACAATGAGATGAACGACTTTAGTATCCCCGGACAGTCAAACGCTTTCGGATTCATCCCCAGCGAGGCCAACTTCATCAGACCTGGAAAACGACCTCTTTCTAGTATAAGCACCACCATTGTCGAAGGACCTGACGGGAAAGTCTCGTTGGTCACAGGCTCTGCTGGTGGCAGTCGAATCATTACTGCTACTGTCCAGGTGGTTCTGAATGCGCTAGAGAGAAACATGACTGTTCATGATGCCCTAGCTGCGCCTCGCCTGCATGATCAACTTGAACCGCGACAAGTCACCTTCGAATATGCTTATGACAACTCCACGGTTGCTTATTTGAAGGAGATTGGTAATAATGTCACGTGGGTAGCACCCGGACAAAGCACTGCTCAGGCTCTGAGGAGGTTACTGGATGGGACATTTGAAGCGGCTGGTGAGCCTAGACAGGCGAACTCTGGAGGATTCTCAACTTAACGAAAGTCTGATATCGAATGTCTAGTTCAAGGTAGTAATGTAACCAGTATCTGTCTACCCAATCATAGAAGTCATGGACCTGGCCTCTAAAGTTTCCATACTTCCAAGTTGCGATATCGAGCAACAAGAGGATTCATCTGTCTGAAGCCAATCCGTCCACCACGAATAACAGGCCCAGTCGATCGGTCCACATCTTCCCATGAGAATAATTCCAATCCGTTTATCGAAAACTTGACATCGCGCTTGTCGTGAATAACCTCAACCTTGTAATAAGCGCCCTGAGTATCCTCCACATTCGGCAGCGGGTCCGCTCCTTGCGCAACAAGATGAAATCCAGGCGACTTGCGCAAGTTGGCTAGATGAAAAGCCCTCTCCTCAGGCCATCGACGCCGAAAGTACGAAGCGTGCAGCGTTCGGATATCGCTGGAGTGATACTGCGGGTAAGATCCATTCCGGGGCTTGAGATCCTTGTCGAAAATACTTCCGCCGTCTTTGGCGGCTGCTGCACCGAAGAATATGATAGCTAGGCCGGGCTCCTCGATAGGTGAAAACTCCCAGGTGATGCGGATGCGCTCAGGAAAGACTTCAGGGACCCAGTAGACAAAGTCTCCCGGAGCAGCTAGTTCGAGAGTGTTGTTGGAGACGGTGGCCTTGACGGGACCTTCGGCAACCCAATCTGCAATTGCCTCGGTGCTGTTGAAAGTATTTCTGTAGAGAAGCTTTTCGGCCATGGCGGAAGCGGCCAGGAGGGGGTAGAGGAGGAGACTTCGCATGTTGTTTTTCCAAGGAGAAGTATTTCCACTGACTCTCGACAGTGGGTAATTGGTAACTGTCCACGATTATATAGGGTTTTATTTATTTATTTTGCCATATTAATTCGTGATGTGCTCATACTTTAATTTCCCTCTTCGGGGGCAGATGCGCCGAGATGAGCAGATGCGATCCTATCATCTTCAAGGATCTGACAGCGGATATGCTACTGCATTGAGTTTAGGTACCACCATGCAATGCAATTCGATCATTCGGCAGCAAAAGACGTGATTTAACGGTGAGTGCCGATCCTTTCTGATGAATTGACTTTATCACCAAATTTCCACCAATGGAAGCGTTCCTGTTCTTGAATGCTATTCCGAGTCGTAAGGACTCATGGAAATAACACCTATAACTTCCCCGTTGTTCAGTAGCCAAGATAAATAGATGATAATAAATGAGAACCATTTTATGAATTCTTTCTTAGCATTAGTAGAGGAATTAATAAGACTCGTAAACAAATAAGCTGAGCTATGCATGAAAGAAGGTAAGATCAAGATTGTCGTTAATGAACTCCAAGTCTTGTGGAAGCTATGTCGTTTTCATTAGTAGAAGTCATAAATAAGCTAATTACTCTGATTGGCATACCATCGAGCTTATGAGATCGGTCATAATATCAGAACCCATATAGTTCGCATCAACTGATAGCTGATTCCCACGTGACTCGCCATCATCACTACGACTCATCAGTACGAGGTGATTCAGTGCATCTCAAGAGAATATGCTTACCAAGAGTCAGGAAATGGCTGCTCTTGTCGAATAGCTGCCTGACGTGTCTGCAACAGGGTGCAGAGTTTAATTACTCGCTCTGCTGCCTCTTTATCCGATTTTACGGATGACTCTGGCCACAGCTTAAATTTAAGTAAACCAACTGTCATACTAACGATATAATATTCGTTTAAGCCGTTGAAGGTGAGTGAAATCCGCTTTTCAAGAATTTTCAAGACCTTCTCAACATTAGCGATGAGGAATGTTGAAATCTCGGGAAATATTGTTATCGTGGACTGATCGCAACCTTGATAATTATAAATTATCATTCAACTTTTTATTAAGGGAGAGGCCAGGTTGACTCACCTTGTGATCCGTTATTGAGGTCAATTTCATGGCAGATGTCCAGTGCCGCAAGTATTAAACCCGTCCTGCAAGCTTGTTCTGGTAATGCCTCGTCGTCCAAAAGTCGTTGGTAGTAGTCAAGAATTTTCATAGACGCCTCTAATCTTGCGCGTCGACAGATGAGAGCTTTAGATGAGGAGGTAGTTTGGACTAGGAAGTGGAAATGCAGTAAAAGCATATACTGGTGCAGAACGATGCCCAGCATGCTCTTTATGTATGTGGCGGTCTGATGCTGTCGTGGATCAGCTTGAGGATTATTAAATGTTGGAATATCTCGAAATGCCTGTCTTAGCTCCTCCTCAAGTTCTAAGACCTTGTCGAAATCGGCCTCTTCGCAACATCCATTGATGAAGGCGCATATCCTTAGCCTGACAGGCAAAGAGCGATAGAGAAGTGCTTGGAAAGAAGTGTTTGTCAGTGTAGTAATTGGCATGCCGGCTAAAGAGTCTTGCACAGCCTCCTCAAGATTTTCGTCGTCGACATTAAGTGTTGGCTTGACGTTGAAGTCTCCTGTTCGGACACTTGGAGGCATTCCACGTTCTATAGATGCCTGGAGATCGAGTTCAACAATTGTTACCCATAATCGTCGACGCATCTCCCGACAGAATAACGGTATCCTGGCTGCAGAGACAACCTCGCGATGATATCCTGCTGCCATAGCCCACCGGACTAATGTCCCAGAAGAGGTCCACAAGGAACCCTCCTTAATAAAGTTTGCACGCTTAGCAATCAGCAAGAGGGAGTGGCTCACCAGGATGTCCCAGGAACGAAGAGACTGGTTCGACTGAGAACTAACCCATGCTTCTGCTGCCTCAACCCATTTAACAACGTGATCATGAGTTGTTTTGTGGCTGAATGCGTCGATGCATACTCCAGGGTGATAGCTTGCAGCAGTGGCGGCTACTAAAAGCATCTGTACAAGAAAACAGGCCGGAGTGCTGGGACGATCAGTCCAGTAACCGTTATACCTGGCGATGAATGTTGGTATATGCAGAACCCGGTGTGTTATCTCATATCGGTCAATATAAGTTTGAACCAGTACATCCATGATTGACTTTGTGGGTATTTGCTGTCTCAAAGTATTCTCTAGCGCATCGTCCTTTAAAATCGGTCGACGCCGATGTTTGTCGTTGAAAGGAGCATAAACCTCATCGCGAAGGGTGTTGATGGAAGGATATTGGGTCTTGATTTTAATGATGTATGGACGAAGATCGGTGAACTATTTCTAATAAGGGGAATGCTACCTTTTGGATAAAGTGAGAACATACCTGCTGGTAAAGGTTCAGGGGATAGCTATACCCGTAGAATTTGGTACAATTCCCCTGTCCTTCCAAGTGTGTCATATCGACTTCCCGGATGGCAGAGGTCGCATGCCTGCCGCGAATCTCTGTTGACGAATTCTCTATACAGGAAGATGCTGCCGCACCGTCGGCCCCTCCTGAAGGGCCATCGTTGAACAACCCGTCAACCGACTTAGGCCGTCCTTTGTTTCCACGGTAGGTGCAGTCATCGGCATTTCCGGCTTTTGAGCAGCGGCTGCAAGATGGGAGCTCCCTGCCGCACTTGAGTTTACGTTGATAGCACTGGATACAGGCCAGTGGGGGGCGTCTTTTCTTGACCCCTGGTTTAACCACGCGTTGCGACATGGGCAGCGGTCGGTTCATTGCAGCGGATATGAGGAACCTGAGAATTCTGAAATCATTTAGTATGGGAAATGAGAGATTAGAAATTGCCGAGCACAACATCTTATGTTCTCTCGTGTGACATCGGATGTCGGGCTCGGCATATTCGGGGGCTCGGTGATCTCTAGGCTCGGGATTTTCAACCGACTAAACTTGGAGGCTTAGTCTAACTCCTCCCTGCTTACCTCAAGATGACCGTTGTCGTGCTTATGTGATGCGTAAATCTCCAGTCAGTTTGGAGAAACTGGGGTAAAGGAGTGTTGCCCCAGATTCTACATCTGGGGTACTTACAAAGTATATAAAGTGTAAGTAGACCCTAACGCAACAATGCTTCTTACCCAAGTCAAACATTGATGATTTTATCTCATCTATTGATATCCTCAACAAACATTCATTGAAGCTACTCAAACATGTTGCCAGCTGAAGGTGATCCTCTCACAACTTCTGTCATCTCCTCCTTCGGGCCCAACAGCTCACCCAGAGCTCGGGAGATCTTGACGGGGTTGATCCGATATCTCCATGCCTTTTGTCGTGAAGTCAATCTCACCACAGAAGAGCTATACATTGCCACTGAGGCTTTGAACAGGTCTGGTCAAATGAGCAACTCTGAGAGGAACGAGACCTTGTTGATCTCAGACTGCCTTGGCGTTGAAGCGTATGTTCAAATCTTCTACGTCTCTACACTCTTTGGCACGGCCTAACTATTCTAACAGACTGGTCGATGCCCAGACACAGGGGATGTTGGAGCAAGATAACGGAACCAACTCTTGCATTCTCGGCCCATTCTACGTCGCTGATCCTCCTCGATATGAGAATGGAGATACTATTATCCAGAAGTATCTCGGGGGAGAAGTAACATACTTCCATGGTCGAATATTGGATGCTGATACCGACCAACCCGTGGCAGGTACGTTGAATTGGTCGTTCAACATCATGTCATAAACGACGCTAATAGAAACTGTAGGTGCTTCTCTGAACGTATGGGAGTGTGCAGTCAACGGGCTATATGACCAGCAGGATCCTAACCAGCCATCTGGAAACATGCGCGGCATGTTCACCTCCGATTCAGAGGGCAAATATGCTTTCTACTGTATCAAGCCGGTTCCTTACCCTGTTCCTTACGATGGCCCTGCTGGGGATATTCTCAAACTTATGGATCGCCACCCTTACCGAGCTGGTCACATCCACTTCATGGTGACCAGAGATTCTTACAACCGTCTCATTACACAGGTCTTCCCCGAGGACGACACTTATCTTGACTCTGACTCGGTGTATGCCGTCAAGTCAGATTTGCTGTTGAAGTTTAAACCTTACGGCTCTGGCTCGCTGAAGACTATGAGGGGTAACGATGTCGATGTGAAGTGGGAAGTTAACTGGGATTTCAGAATCAAGAAGCAGAAATATTAGGTAATTATCTTCTAATCTAGGCTTTAGCTATTTATTATATAGTTAATTATATTCTCTTTATTGCAATACCTCTTAATTAATAGACTTTATATACCTAAAAATAGCTAAGAAATATTTAATTACTAAGATATCCTAAATGTAAGAATGCTAGTTTATAAGGGGATAGGCTATACTTCTACTCCTATAATTTATTTAATAATATGGCTATAAGTAGTTCTCTAGCTAAGAATATTAACATAAACCTCTAAGCCAGCTTGCGGCAGTAACAGCCACTAGGAGCATTTATACACGATATTTCATCACAACGGGCCCAATCAGTCTTGTGCGACGGAAGGCCTTAAGAAGGTCTTGGCGTTAAGGCTGAATAAACAATCTGCAAGTCAGCCCCCTTTTTTCAGCTTTGCTACACAAGGCAGAAATGATGCGGAGAAATGCTCCTGTTAAGGCGGTCATAAAACCGCGCATTTCTACAGTATTCATGCTACCTCCAAGATTGCATAACTTTTAAAAGATATTAAATGGCAATGTAGAGGATGCAGACCACCCAAGATTGACTCTCTTCTCTTGCTTGGCCCACCTCACCGAATATGGCGGACCCGAACGAATCGTCGCACTTTTTACTCCAGCCATTGAATTTTGACGCATCTACATCATCTGCGCCGAGCACTGGAATGACTGGATATAATATGTGCCAAAGTGACATCTCCGATGGGAGACACGACGAAGCCACAAGAGGCTGGTACGATGAACACAGCACGGAGGCATGTACCGAGAACACCAGCCTTTTGATTCGGGAGACTGGAAAAGATGATAACGAGAGCCTACCTAAGAAGCATCAAAGAAACATTTTCCTGGTCTGGAGCCTTGAGCTGGCCCTTCTATTACTGGCAACAGGGTTGCTTGGATCCATTTTCGCTATCCTCAGCGCGTACAACACTCATGAGATGCCTGATTGGAATGGCGAGACAGGAGTTGGTATCACACTCAACGCTCTTATTGCTGTGATAGCTACCATCTTCCGCGCAATCCTAGCCTTTGTGGCCTTGGAGGTCTTGGCCCAGCTGAAATGGGACTGGATCACAAAGACATTCAGGCCCGTGGGCGATATGCAGCGCTACGGTGATGTGTCGCGGGGCGCATGGGGCTCGCTGATGCTGCTTCCAATTGTCTTTAAGCGCCAACCGCAGGCCATTGTAGCCGTGGTAGTCGTTGTTGCTTCTCTGGCCATTGGACCTGTCACTCAACAGACCATACAGCCATACTATTGCGCCCAGATTGCTCCAGAGCGGTCGGCGACAATCATTGTGGCTAACAAACTCGATAAGGGCTGTATCTACTACCAGGAGCGCCCGTCATCATGGAAGCTTCATGTCGATTAGAAGCAGCAATTCAGGATGTAGTGGTTAATCCTTCGTAGAGCTCGAATATTGACAACCTCTTCAATTGTCCTTCGGGAAATTGTACTTCTCAGACCCACCCTGACAATCCTGGGCAGCCGGACCAGGAGCAGGTTTCACACGCCAGCCTGGGTATGTGTAGTCGCTGTGAGGACATATCAAAGCTTGTACAAATCAGAACGGAATACAATTCCGAATCCGACTTGTATCAGGCCATACTGAGTATGGACGTGCCATCTAATCTCAATGAGTCGGATCGTATTGAGATTAGATCAGGTGACTCAAGCCAAAGCGCGCGGTATTTTGAGTCGAAACTTGAAAAGGTCTTTTGGTGGGCGGACAAAGCATTACCAAAAGACTTTCTCAACACTGCCCGTTGGTCAGCCGCGAATTTGACTATGCTAGCTTTCTCGCAGCAAAACCGTCAAGATGAGACTGATGGCAGTATGTTGTGTCCGCTAGTCGGTGACAGCGGCAAGGCGAAGGGTCCTGTGGCCTGGCGGCAACCAACTGGTTATATTGCAGCCACGTGCATCTTGTATCCATGCGTCAAACACTATGCTGGCACTGTACGCTCAGGGTCTCTTTCAGAAAGGGTCGTCAGGAGCACGCCGCTGCGTGTACAAATTCCCACAAACCTTGAGGACTCATACGCTGGCAGGGCAGCTAATATGGTTGCTCAACCCTTGCAGGGCGTTCAATATCCTTGTTTTGTCAACGGTACACTACACACCTCAACAAATATGACTGCGAAATCCGAGAAGTTTCCAGAAGACGCCAGACAAAGTGTTTTCATTCATCTCGAAGACTGGGAGAACCATAGCCTTCAGGAATCGATTGGCTACCGCAACGTCACTGCTCCTCACGAATGCGTCGTGACACTGAGGCACCTGTTCATCTATTCTCTTCGGCGGAGTCTCTCTGAGACCTTCAACGCGTATTACAGACCTCAAGGCTACCAGACTAACTTTGTATCCTGCTACACGGCTACCGAGGCTAGCTCATTACCTATGGCCTCTATTCTACGCCCTCGTCCTACAAGCATACAGACTATCTCAGAGTCGATGAACTCCATGTCCATGCGCATAACGACAGAGTTTAGACGTGCCGGGTTGGGCGCCTATGGCAATTCCACAGCGGTTGTTGAAGGACAAGGTTTGGAAGACAGATAATGTCTCAGGGTTGCCTGGGAATGGCTGGTGTTGCCAGCAGGACTCTCACTGATGTGCATGGTATCGATGCTTGGGCTTATCATGAGTGACCTGCTATCTAGAGGCAACGCTGTCGTATGGAAGGGTTCTATTCTGCCATTTTTGTTGAACTATAAGGTGCCTACATTAGAAAAGATGAGCTTAGAGGAGCTGGACTTGGCTGACAAGAAGTTCGAGATTAAGCTAGAAAGCTAAGGTGAAACTTTATTCAAAACTGCTTTATCTTCAACCCAGACGATGGTGACTTAGGCGGCAAATGTTTCTTTGTAGCTGTTAGTTATTGAACAAAGTCTCTCGATCAATCTTGTCCAACAACTTCCCATCAGTGAACCAAACATCCATCGCCCTGGCCATTCCCTTGACGTAAGCCCGAGGAGCATCATCTGACATAGCCTTGACAAGCAGGTCCTGCGACATTTCGTTCGTGTTATCTGCTCGGCCAGTGGCTACCACCTTCTCCTCATATCGGCGAACCGCAAGATCCAAGTCATCGGGACTCGCCTGAATTTCATGGAAAAGGTCCAGAGCGTCCAGCATAGCCAAGTTCGCACCTTCTCCAGCAAACCATGACATAACATGCAGAGAATCTCCGATCAGTGTTAATCCTGGATGGTGGTCGTAGCGTAGACCGAGGGGCATACGATACTGAGCACGGGGAGTCATGTTCGTGTCGACATTGCGAATGACATCCTGGAGACGAGGATCCCAGGTGGAGAAGAAGTTATCAATCAAATAGTCGGTCATTTTCTTCGCATCATTCCAATCGTAGGAGGGGTCCTTTGAGTGCCAGGTCTCTTCCACTCGAAGACAGGGGTAGACTCGCACGCTATCGTCCCCATTGCGTTGGATGAAAATGCCACTGCCTTCCGAAAGAAAAAAGGAGGTGCCACGGCCGATGAACTGTCCAAGTTCTTGAAATCTCTCGTCCACATCGGACACGCGGCAGTCGATGACAGTTAGACCCGAATACTCAGGCGTCCAACTTGTCAGAAGCGGTCGAACTTTGGACCAAGTTCCATCCGCTCCCACAAGAAGGTCAGTCACAACAGGCTCAGGTTGGTTATCAAAAACCAACTTAAACCTGCCGTCCTCTTGCGGAACAATCTCAGAGAGTCGATGATCCCACTTGATATTCTCCGGGTCGAGCGACTCAATAAGAATCTTGCGAAGCTTTGCACGGTCTATTTCCGGACGTCCAACCGCATCAGCAGTTGCTTTGTGTAATAACCAAGCAACGGCCTTTTTATCGCCAAAACGGTAGTCTTGATCATGATAGCGCGCGTACTTTTTGAACTGCTCCTCAAGACCAGCTTCGAACAACGCTGCTTGGCCAGACTCTGGATGAAGGTCGAGAGAACCACCTTGGAAACGAGAGCTAGTGGACTTTTCTCGCTCGAAAATGGTAAAGGGGATCGAGTGGTGCTGCAGCAGAGCTGCGAGGCTTAGACCAGATGGTCCTGCTCCAACGATGGCGATGTGCTTGGGCATGATGATAATTGTATGATGTTTTGTTTTGAAGTAGAATGTATTGGATCTGTTGGTGTTTGAAGCGTTGTATCCCACAGAAACGCAATCAAAGAGACTTATATAGATTTGATTTTTGGTCTACTATTTCGATCATCCGGCCAACCTATGCAACGTTGAACATGACATGAGGCGCTTCCTCGCGAAACTTCACCTAATGAATCACCAATTGAGCCGATTTCTCCATTTTCGGTGATATCTATGATGTGTAACACAAAACCCGGCATCCGATGATATCGGCATTTTCGGCTTCACTTCTCTCAACTCGGCCTTTTTTATCTCGGCAAATTTTATCTAACTTTGGCTCGGTTACTATGAAAATGAACATATTAAATTAAAAAGCCACAATAATCAAGCATGAGTGCTTTGAATGACATGAAAACCCGCCACCTGACTTCATCATGATGCAGAAACTCACAACACATGTTGTTATTGTCCCAGCATCATTTGCTCCACCATCACTATACTCAACACTGGTTCAAAGCCTTGTAGAATGTGGCTTTAGCACAACAGTCATCGATCTCCCTTCTGTGGGATTTCGCGACCCATTGCCAGCTGCATCTATGGAAGAAGACGCGGCGCATATCAGATCAACTACAACGAAACTAGCTGATAATGGCCATGAAATTGTCTTGTTGATGCACTCTTACGGTGGAATATGCGGTACAGAAAGTACCGTCGGAGTTTCAAGGACCGAGAGACAAGTCGTTGGGAAGCCGGGCGGTGTGGTCCATCTCGTTTATATCAGCTCCCCTGTACCTGAGATCGGAGGGTCAGTTCAAACGATGATTGGCGATAACATGCCCCATTTCATGAAACTTGAGGTAAAAGTCAACTCATTAAAGATCCAAGGTGATAGTTAACGGTTGAATAGGGAGACTATCTCATATCTGAGCCCAAAGGCTGTGCGAGCGTCAATTTCTCAGACCTTTCGAAAGCCGAAGCGTTGACGTATGCGAAACAAATGACAGCACATTCAGCGCTGAGTTTTGCCGGGCCACTTCAAAACGCAGGATACTTGAGTATCCCCGTTGCATATATAGTTTGTGAGAAGGATATTTCTGTCCCGCCTGATGTCCAGAGATCTGTCATTGATATGATATCTAAAAAGAGCGGCCGAGAGGTTATCACATTTTCTTGTGATTCTGGACACTTTCCAACTGTCAGTATCCCGGGCAAAGTAGCTTCTTTTATTAACAAGGTTGCTGCTAAAAGCCTTCGAGAGTAGTATTTATGTAGTTCTGTGAATCGATCAATTCCCGATGCTTTTCAAACGATAACCCGATGGTGTTTCCAGTGAGTAACAATGCTTAACCTCTGGTGCTGCTGTAGATCATGATGCATCTGAACTGAGACGACAGGTTCCGCATATAGCCCCAGTAACAACTATCCATATCTATGATGATGTCAAGTTTGGTCCTGAATTTCTGCATGTGCATGTGCACTCGTAGGTATGAGGTCATGTTGCTCTTTCAACATGACCGTAAACTCGGCATTTTGGCGACGAAACCAATGACCCACGATCATCTGATATTTTCCGACGTCGGATCGGCTAGGGGTTTTCAAATTCAATCTAAGAGGTGAATGTCCAGTTGTCCGGTCTGAATATGCCGTGGATATACCAGGAGTATGCCGAGAAGAATACTCCGAGATAAGCCGGTTTCCTACTAGTCTTGTCATACATCCGAGAATCTACCTCTGACATATTTCAACGTGATTTAGATTGAGTTTTGTCCAGATTATCCTGACTACTGGCTCAAGAATGAACCTAGTAGGTAAACTACACAATGGCTGACAACACTCGCGACCTGCACACACTCAGTACCCTCGCGGGCAAAACAGTGATCGTAACAGGTGGCGCAAACGGTATAGGAGCCGAGACTGTACGACTTTTCAACTCACATGGAGCGAATACAGTCATTGCCGATCTCGAACACACTCGTGCTGAAGGTGAAGCCGTCATTCGATCCTTGCAGCATCCTACCTCTGCGCTATTCATCACAGTCAACATTCTCATCTGGGATCAGATTAAGGCCCTTTTCTCCCAATGCATACAACATTTCGGCAAGATCGACATTGCTGTAGCCAATGCTGGCATAATGGAGAGTCAAAGTCTTTTCGATATTGATAACGTCGACGAGCAGGGAGAATTACGCGAATCAACAGAAGGGTTTCGCGTGATTGATGTTAACCTCAAAGGAAACATTAACAGTATGTATGCTCTTTACTCCTGATTCCCTCCATGTTTGGTCTTTCTATGGCTGACCCATTACTCTCTTGAAGCGTTGCGGCTCGCACTTCATCACATGCGACACAACAAACCAGTTTCGCCTGGTAGTTTGAGAGGGTCTGTGATTCTCGTTACTTCAACATCAGGATACTTTGGAACAACTGGCGTAGGGGCATACATCACATCCAAGCATGGGCTCACGGGCCTACTTCGAGCGTCGCTGCAAGTTGCTCGAAATTTAGGCATCGGAGTCAATGCTGTTGCTCCGTTCTTCACTCCAACGCCTACCTTCAAAGAGTTGGCTGAGAAATGGAAGAATTCAGGCCTCAAGTCGAATACCCCAGGAGACGTCGCTCAGGCTATCGCCCTTGCCTCTACGCAGAAGGAGACTGGAAAATGCTACATGGTACGTCCAGCTTTCTTCATTCGCCCGTCACTATGCTCTAACTTCGGTATAGATCGTTGGGCGCAAGTCGGTAGAAGTCGAAGATAGTAGAAACGCGCTTCTTGAGCTGTGGCTTGGACGAGAAACTACAGAGTCGTTGCGATCTGCTAGCAAACTCTTCGAGGCCAATGGCTATCCATTACCTAAAACTTGAAAGGCAAGGAGAACCTTCTAAGAGCAGTGGCTCAGAGCTTGTGTCCACCCCATATCGTAGCATAAATAACTTTAATACTTAAAGCAACTTTATTTATTTTATGTTTATATTTACAAACTGTTATATGCCAGGAATATCTGTAACATGTTTTGTTTTCCTGTCCCTGAGTTTCAGATTCAGGGTAGCTACCGAGTCGTTTTCTGGGGACAGCCGAGCTTGGCACAACCCCCACCCCAGCATGGTAACGTCAACTTGCAGACTCAGTTGTTATCCAATCGGAAGGCAAGATGGCCGAGCGGTCTAAGGCGCTGTGTTCAGGTTTGATAAGAACTAGCAACGATTCGCAGTCTCGAAAGGGGCCTGGGTTCGAATCCCAGTCTTGTCAGATTCTTTTTTGCACATCAGACGATCAAGCTACTCTGTATGTTCACGATGCGAGGTACGTGCCAGGGTCGTCATGACTTGCTGTTGTGGCTTGTATACTCATACGCAAACGGATACAGGGATGCAGGGATACAGGGCATAAGGTGGCTGTCAAGCCACTGTCAATGTCCAATTGACATTTTGTCATGCCATTAAAACTATTGCTAGTCTTGATAACAGTTAAATTGCAATGTGTCTAATCTCGATAGCTGATATTTCCTCAGCGTGGAATGTCGAATAAGACATGCACGTGCAGATGACGATAAAAACGCGCAACAACCATAATTATTGAGTTAAGCGCACACGTGCTTCAAAACAAGAATATATGGGGGCGAGTGCTTGGCGCCAATTAATTTCATTCCAACAAGCCCCTTGCAACGCGCGGCGCTTTCGGATTTAGCAGTCATACACCGGACAGGGGACTTTATCTTAGTGCCAAACCTTGTTTTCCCCCCGTAAGCCCAAGCCCAAGGCACTTGGTGCTTCATCTTTGTGTGAGAGATGCTGATGCCAAGAACCCCCCCTCGTAGAGTGGTCATCCAGCCACAATTCCATGACGAACTTGCCAAGTCTGGGTGCTACTTAAGAATCCCGGTGGCCACTTTATGTTTCCTTCCCGTTAAACATCCATCTCTTCGGTCTTCTCACCATGATCTTCTCTAGTATATCGCTCCTCTCGTTGTTATCGGGCGCACTGGCCAGCGCTGTCCCCCAAGGAGCGAATACCTGGAAAACTTTACCTTCTATCCCCATTGCTCCCCGGCAAGAACATGGTGTCGTAGCACTCTCGGAAAAGACCCTTGCAATCATCGGTGGAATCGTTCCCAATCGTGAAGCCAATGGCTACGAGACGACTGCTATGATGCAATTCTTCAATACGCGATCGAATTCATGGCGGCGATACGTCACTGAGGCGCCAGTGAAGGTTAATCATCCCAATGTCGCTGCAGTCAATGGCAAGATTTACCTTCTCGGCGGACTTTCAGATATCGACAATGGCGCTTGGCGAGCATTTCCAGACTCATGGGTCTACAATCCCGACGTCGACGAGTGGACGGAGCTCGACTCAGTCCCTGAGAGTGAAGAGCGAGGTAGTGCGGCGATTGGTGTTTATGGAAACATCATCTACATGGCTGGAGGTATGCGCACCTTGGAGCCAATTGGACCAGGCGGAGAACAAGATACCGTCGATTTTGTCTCTGCTTTCAACACCAAGACTTCACAATGGGTCGATCTTCCTTCAGCCGCAAAGAAGCTCCCCGAGGGTCGCGATCACGCAACGGCCTCCATTGTCGGAAACAAATTCTACGTTCTCGGCGGTCGTCTCCGCGGCCAGCGCAACGTAAAGGACACAGTCTTCATTCTCGATCTCGAGAACCTAGAAGCTGGCTGGACAACCAGCGAAGGCAGGATGCCTACTCCCCGCGGCGGTGCTGTTTCCGGCACAATTGGCACCAAAGTCTACGTTTTGGGCGGAGAAGGAAACACAGCTCCCGAGTCTGAGGGCATGTTTGACCAGATTGAGGCCTTTGATACAAAGACCGGGAAGTGGGAGGAGCTCGGTACTATGAAGTTGCCAAGACATGGAGGTGCGGCTGTTGCGATTAAGGGTGGCATTTACCTTCCAGGTGGAGGCATAACGGAGGGAGGTTCTCCGGTTGATACCCTGGATGTCTACTGGCCGTAGCCAGACATTCGCTGCTTTTTATACGTGTATTTCCAGCGTTTAATGATTAATGACTCTTGACAGTATTCACCCTGGTGATTTCGGGTTCCGAGTGACGTTTCTTGTACGTCGCTGTTCACGTAAGCCGCAAGCGTAAGCAGAATTGTCGATCCAGCAAAGTAAGGTTATCCTTTCTATAATGCTTAAGAGAATTGAATAACCTTCGTCTAGCATAATACGTATGACGAGGTAAGGCGCGCGATCGCTATTGGGATAATTATAGAATAGTTGATTATGCCTATATGTCTGGGTTGATAGATCTGGACTTGTTGGATTGCTATTATGATAAGATGATGAACCGAGAGACGGTATTTAGTATTGCTTAATGTTTAGCGCCTCGGTCTAGAGCTGGAAAAAAGGTCTGGTGCGCAAGCTAATCAGATATCTAAAACGACCAACGGAAATAACCTATCTGAAGATCAGGGAATTTCGCAGTCATGCCATCGACAGTACATTTAGAATACTCAGGATAAGAGAAGACCTCCTTGAATCCAGAATCCTTGTATGTCTTGTCCACCGTCTTTGAACATGGCATAGCCATCGTCGGAAGCTTACTCCACTGCTCGAAAGTGACAATGTCAGTCTCTATAACAAACTTTCCGTTCATTGCAGACAAATAAGATAGTTGCCCCTGGGTAGAGCCGATGGAACTAATGACCCTGAATAGGTAGTTACCATCGTAGTTCTTGAAAATCAGCTCTTGCATCGCTTCCAACTTTTCAAGCACCTCGCGATTTTCTTCCTTTTCGCTGACATTAAGCTCTAGCTCGATCTCGTCAAAACTCATCGAGCGCAATTTATTTTCCTCTTTGGCAGTCGAGATAGCAAAGGTGAGGTTATTGGCCAAGAATTCCTTGAATGGATCCAGCTGAGTCTTGATATCGTTTGATAGATCTTTGACACGTTTGGCCATTGGAAGAAGCTGAAAAAGATCCTTCACTGTTTTCACCTTGCCGTTCTTGAACAAAGCTACAGTGGCGGCCTCGTCGAGAAGATCTCTAGCTTGGCTGGAAGCATTTGCTTGTCGTTTAAGGAGATTGTTGAGCTTTCCACCTAGATCGGCCGGAAAGCGGAGATTCCCAAGGTAACTAGCCGCAGCGATGTTGCTGTTGGCTGGACAGAGTTAGAACACTTCTACTTTGGGATATTGAGGTTTGAAGCACCCACCTTGTTCCATAAATGACGAGACGACCGGTCCCTTACAGCTACCAAGCTTTTCGCAGCTGGCGTTGATGGATTCAACTTGAGCCTGTGCCAGGGACACATACGACATGAGGTTTGACAATGCATCCCTTTGCTCGACTGAAGTGGCGTTCATCGATGTTAAGATTCCCCAGTTGCTCAGAACACCCTTGAAACCGCCTTCAATATTGTTTCTGAAGCGGCTAAATACATATTGGACCGCCTCTATAATCTGCGTCGAGTTGCAGGAACCTTTTTCACACGATTTCATTCCTGCAATGATTTTGGCATACATAGGCACGTCCATCTGATGAAATGGTTAGCATTGAAATGTTTCAGAGCGATCTACGCACCTCGAATGCTTTGATGGGCGTCCCTTGCGCTTTGATTGAATTCATGGCGTCAGACCAGCCATTCTCTATGGTGAGACCTCCGTCCCGCAGACACTATTACTATCAGTTCGTAGGACTAGAAGAATAAGGAACAGGAAACTTGCTGTCTCTAGGCCGGGAATCTCATCAGCAACCTTTGCATTCGCCTTGGATATAACTCCCTGGGAAATGGACTTGGCTTGTGTAGTAAAACTCAGCTGTTGAAGGCGAGGGAAGCATTTACAGATAGCCTCAGAAGACTTGATGAAGTTGTCGTCTTCAGATTGACCCAGAACATTTCGCACAGTTTGGCATAGGTCAACCTGTTTGGTCACAACCTTGAGTCCTGTAGGCACCCGCTTCGTTGTTATGTCATATCCTGTTTCCGATGAGAATAACATTCCTGATAAGGTTGAGTTGGGAAGACACTTACCAGAAACACAGGCCATTACATCGCACGTTTTAGAAGGTTCCTTCTTGGTTGCACAGGGCTTTTTCTCCTTTTTCTTGGTTTTGCACTTGTTAAGCTATCGATAGCGCATGGTCAGCTGGAATGCCTGCGACTTTCTGGACCTACGTACCTTTTTCTCTGTGACTTCCTTTGTATTTACAGTAAACCCAGTTTAGGAGAACTTGAACTTGCAGGTCTCTGAGAGGGTGCTTTGTGCGCAATGTGCCAGAAGGACATATGACAGCAACTGTGCGAGGAGGATATTCATCTTCATGATGACTATTTTGAGAGATCAGGTGAATGGGTATTGATGCTGAACCAGAAGGCAAGTACAAGGAAGCAGTATCGATTTAAGTAGACTTGCCACGATCTTGCCTCGATCTTGCCTCAAAATCAATAATGCTGACCGTTACTATTTCCGGATTTCACCGCTGTGCTGCGCAGCTCTGGCCCAAACAATGGCATTTACAATAAGCATGATCTGGATTGCAAAGCCAGTCAATAAATGGAATTCATTACCAATGACTATGATCCAGGCACCTCTAGACAGGTCAGCCCTATCATGGCTTGCGCCACATACTATCAAAGCGTTCTGAACATGGTGATAGTTAGTCGGATTGGGAATGTGGCTAAAAGACTGGAATTACCGGATCAGATTAGCCAAATGCTAGTGGATATCTTTAAACATCAACTGGGATGTGTCATCTATGGATTCCAGTCTGCCAGGCAATGGCAGTGTAGATCTACTGGGGGGATCCAGGTCCGTCAGCCCGTTAAACCGGCGGACCCGAGCATAAAACTTTATTTGGTATTTTCCTGGCAATCCCCGTATCAAGCCTCAAGATAAAGATTGTGGGAATCCTAATCCTGGTAGTGAGCAGGTCCAATACACCTTCTCTGGACGTGAGAGGGCGGTCTGGAACTGCGGGATCAGAGTGTTCGAGAAATACAGGCGTGGCGGTATCCATCTCCCGGTGGTACACTATCTTCATGTCGAATAGACCTGAAAAGAATGCCGCAGATTTCTCGATATTTGAAACTCTGAGCGCAATGTAAAGGAACTTATGTCCATTGGCTAAGTCTGGCAATGACATTGTAAAGTAGCAACTAATTCTTCCTTAAATGCCTAAATAGTGATAATATAAAATTGTGTAGATAATGTAGTTTGTGTAAAATAGCTAGTTGAGAGCTTATAGGTATTGTATTGTTTTACCAAAATGTGCTCTTCCTCCTTAAAGTCAACTTTAGCCGCGACTATTTAACAGCTGCCCCAGCATATCTTAGAGCCTGCTGCAGCACCAAGATGCATAATAATGTGTGAACGGAATCGGGCTACAATTGGTTCCCTTCCGATAGCAATTGCCGAAATTGCCTCCAGTAGTATAAACGACCGATGGGTTGTTGTTGTCGCATCGAAGACCGTAACCAGAAGGCCAGCCACCATCAACATCGCAAATATCTCCGTCCTTGCGCGAGTAAGAGATCATGCCGCAGTCATTGGCGTAGATGGTTGCGTGTAGGTCACTACAGCTGGGACCGCTGCTAGGACTGCCCAGTGTACATGTCTGCCAAGTGCCAACTGCAACTTCACCATCTCTACAGCCTGTTCGGAGAGCTGAGGAAAAGGCGGCCAGGATAAGAGGGAGGAGGAGGGTTTTCGAAACGTGCATTGTGTATATCGCAGTCCTATTGACTTGTTAGCTTACGGAGTCTTGTCAAAAGGTGCGCCAATGGCTGAGTCTGTCAAGAACTTACCGAATTCGGGCGATAAGGCTAGAGACAGTTTTGCTTGGTAGTTGCTGAGAGAGTGAGGAATCTGAGTTTGGAAGACTGCCAGGCAAAGGGAGGCTTTATATAGTAGGGCTCATGCGGTTATACATACAGAAGCGCTCACCATCCAAGTAAGACCATGAAATCAGCCTATTCAGTCATCTAGACATGGCCGAAGTTCCAAAAAGTAATTTCCCAAAATTCTCAATAAAACAGCAAATGCTGACAACATTGCTTTATCTGGCGGATTGCATTTTACCGGAACATTTCACCGAGTTGCTTGGTTGAGGATTGGCTCTGCTAGGGATCACCGGAACTTCAAGAGTAAATTTGCATCAGCCACGACTTGGATCGTGGTATTGCATGAGAAATGAGCATCAGTGATTGGCCATTTGAAGTTCCAAGGTAATCTTAGATGCATCGAAATTGGCTCGTGGTGTCTTTTAAGCCCGCTTACTGACATGGCCATATTTTCAGCTCTATTGAGGGATACGACATGTACATCCCGATTGGACAAGTCAATGATACCCCGGAACGTGAAGATGAGATATATCCGTTTTTAGTTGGATACATCGGTTAATTTAGCTGGAGAATTGATACAAACGATCACGAGAGGGTGAGGATATATGCGTCGCACATACTTCTGGATACGGTCCTTACAGCCTCCTACCCCATTTCCACGATTCAACATATGTCAATACTAAAAGATGTACCGCCGAGCACAGGACTTGTCGTCGACTGAAAGATGAGCACTTTCCTCTTCTGGATGAAAGCCCGATAGTGGCTTTTAAGCTTATGTTTTGGTCGCCGCTTATTACCCAGGGGCGTAGGATAATAACTTACCTCTTGCTTACTGATCGACTCCGAGCATGTAACTGTGCAAGCCGGGTTTATTTTGACGAAAGCTTGCACTTTTTGCGATGTCTTTTATTCAGGGTGAAGTTTCCAATATGGCTATATGGATTGCTAAGTGCTGAAACGTGGGATGTAGAATATGGCTTTTACGAGAAATCACACAACCTGGACTATTATCCTCCTATTGTGTTAAACCAGAAGTATGTTTGCTAACCTTATAACTGACTTATAAGGCAAATAATTCATCTTCTAGGCTTTCATAATATCAGCTTTATCCTCTAGCAATTGGTTAGACATTGTAGTATAATATCTAAGTTGTTAGCCGGATGTGTTATTTGCAGTTGAGACTTGTGGGTGAGAGCTTATATTAGCACAAAGAACTTAGTAATACTAGTCAAGAAGCAACACACTATAGCTTGCTAAGCCAACTAGCTTACTAGGACCCCTGAAATAACATTAGCGCCCAACGACAGCACCAACTCAGTATCGAGCTACAGGAGCTCAGTTCTAGAAACAGAAAAGGATTTTTGGCATGCTTGAAATTCGTCTCTAAGAGTTGGTTTGTCTTCAACTTGATTCTCCGGATATAAATCAGGTCTCAGCATCTGACACAGCCGTATCAAAACTACACGCCTCATACTCCCATCGCGCTTCAAAGCCCAGTTTCTCATAGAACCCCCGTATAGCAACAGCATCAATTAGAATTCCCTGCATACCCCTCTCTTTCAGATTCTCCATCGCTTTGACAACAAGTGCTAATCCAACACCTTTCCCTCTTGCTGCCTCATCCACTCCAACCGCAGCAATGAGACCAGTCTTTTCTCCAGAAGGAAGGAGAGGAAGAAATGCAAAGACATCGCCGGCTGAAGATCCGAAAGAGCACATGAGAGTCCAGCCAATTTGTTTGTTGGTATCCGGGTCAATGGCGACCATTACTTCGTGATGTTGGCCTCGAGCTGCGAGGGCTTCGTAGATGCCGCCCCAGGTCTGGATGGTGTTAGCGAAATGAAGTGAATACGGCAAGTATTATCACTTACGAATAGCTCATTTTGTTTGGTCATACATTCTTCGTACAGTTCTGGCGACCAAGGAGTGAACTTGACGCTTGCCTTTGAGACACGCTCCATTACTTCCGGTGGGGCAATTTCCCCTTCTATGTCCTTGTAGAGATCACGAGTAGTTATGGTTTCAGTATAATTGCCTATTGAGTTAGGAATAGCTGAGAGTCCCAGTAATCAACGACTGACCTCTATAAGTAAGGAATTGTTTCGCCTCAAGTGAAATACTAGCTGGCACTTGGTACCAGAATCTTGGAAAGATGGACCCCATCGCTAGAGAGTTCAATTTCTGACCTGCCTTCTTGGCCGCATCTTTCAAACCCGTCTTTCCTTTCTCGAGAAGTGCATTACCGAGACCTTGACGACGGTACTCAGGTAGAACACCGATGGCTGCGACATGCCCGAGGCTTCCACTTTTAGAATAGTAGGATAGGCAAAAGCCATGCTCGTGAATCCAATGCTGACCCTTTATTCCAACCAGAAGCCCTGGGAACCGATCTTGATCGATAGGCCAGTCCGGGAAGATTGCATGCCATAGCTTCCATGCTTGTTGGATATCGTCCTCCGAGCTGGTGAGTTCCCGGATGTCGTACTGAGAGACGCCGATAGGTCCGTCCTTTTTGCTCTTCTGCTCTGCCATTTTTACTGACTGAGTCTGAGATTTACGTCGCTGACAGTTACTGGGTTTTAATGTAGAATACTGGAGGCTGATGTTGGGATGATTATTTAGGATAAGAAACAGCTCATACCACGTGAGCTGACAGCAAGGTGCGGAGTTCATGCAGGGAATACGAGAATCTATGCCAAGGAAGGAAGCTGCAGTTAAATCCTTCAAGATTTCACTTATATACAGTTTTACTAGTATGAAAATAGAATAAACTCTATAAAACATCTAGGATATATCCTCCCATTTCCCCTCCCCCCCAAACTTGAACACTCTATCTAACTCTACTAGTCAGATCTACTCACTTCTACCCCCATGGCGCGGCCCTCTACTCAACTTAGCCTCATCTTTAGCCCTCGAAATCACATCCTCCCAAATTGGCGGCTTGCATCGAAGATCCTGTCCAGCAGCCTCTGCATCAAAACCAAACTGCAACAGCGCATCTTCGCTGCACCACTCGCCCGTAGCCATGAGTCCAACTGGGATTTTGCCCTCCGTGTCTCTATCAGCAACTTCGCCAGCGTCTTTTCTACCCTCGGGAACGACATAGCCTGCTGGAACGGTTATGGCAGGAAGGCCGCAGAAGTTAGCGAGCCAGACGTATTCCATGCTTTCGAGTGTATAATTTCCGTCATTGACGCCATAAGATAACTCGGACTTTCCACCACGGATAGGTGCACCGGCACAAGCGGTAGTGGGGGTAATGATAAGCATGCCGGGGTATGTCTTCCAAAGATAGGAAAGATGCTGCATTAACATTCCTCTCAGCTTCTGAGCCAGCAAATAATCCGTTGAGGGCGTAGTCCTTCCCAGCGCAAGCAAAATCTTGTTAGCAGGCGTCAAACCCTTCGTATCATACAGCAATGTCGAAGCATCAGTCAGAACAGTAAGTGCATGCGCCATCTGACCCTCAGCAGGGAAAGGAATTTCAATCGGGACAAGAGTGTATCCGTGCTTAGCAGCCAAAGATTCAACAAGCCCACGAACCAACGACTGAACACTTGGTGTAGCGCGTGAAATCCATGCATCAAAGATACCGAGGACTTTGGTAACAGGCGGTGAAGGTTGAAGAGCCAAGGGTGGAAATTGCGTTGAAGGATGAGGTTCAGCGATGGCTTCGTACGCAGCTGCCAACGACTGCATATCAACAGCCAAAGGCCCTTGAACAGCACATGTCGGTGAGTGATTCGCACCAGGCCAAGAAGCAAGTCTGTTATGCGTAGGCTTCAACCCAAACACCGAGCAAAACGATCCAGGAATTCGAATACTGCCACCGCCATCACTACCCAAAGCGAGAGGAATAAGTCCAGAACTGACAGCGTATGCAGGACCAGATGAGCTTCCGCCGGTATAATAGCCTGAATTGAATGGATTACGCGGCGTTCCTTGATTGGGGTTGTTGCCGGTCGTATCTGATAAGATCAGTCGATGTGAAAGAATAAGAATAAGAATACGGGACTTACCTAGTCCGAACTCGTGCATGGCGAGTTTGCCGATGATGACAACGCCTGCTTCTTCGAGCTTTCGTACGATCCAGCTTGTAGTCGATTCTCCGTCTTTAGGAGTCTCGGTGTAATCTCTTGGAGAGCCTAGGGTTGTTGAGTAGCCGTCTAAATCATAATCGTCTTTGATAGCAGAGGGAACGCCATCGAGGGGACCGAGGGGTTGCTTGTTTTTATAGCGTTCGGTTGAAGCTTCAGCGGCTCTCATGATACGTTCAATGTTGAGCTCCCTCCAAGCTTGGGCGTGTCGGCCAGGTGTTGGGCCATCGGTTTCAACCAAAGGCAGAATCGCCTTGGCAACATCAACCGGGGTAAGCTCCCCAGAAAGATACAGTGCTCGATAATCAGCTGCCGAGTAGAATTTCGACGGGTTTAATGTCTGAGAAGCATTTGCCTGTTGTAAAGCCGAAATCTGAACTCTCTCACCGCGTTCTTTAGCCTCAGCTTCAGAAAGCGCGATCGGCACGACAGTTGGATCGTAGCGAGGTTCGCAATGCTCAAGATAAGTCCGGATCTTCCGGAGCGAAGCGAAACCCGCATTAGCCCAGGCGGTCTCACGAATAAACCGAATCCATTCCATCCTACACCATTAGCAACTCATAGCTTCTCATGCCATTAATAAAAAAAAACTTACAGAAATGCAGCAGCAACGAGAAAAGGTCCTCTCAAGACCGGATTCCTATTCCGCTCAATAGCATATGGCACATGAGGTCTGAGATAAGCAAAAAAAACGTCAGCACATGATTCGCCCATCACGCAGCGTATGCTTACCCCTCCTGAGGCTCAGGATAGTTGAAGAACCGCCTCTCATTACTGAAATTGCTCATATTGAAGAATGATGACGATGATAAACTGAAAAGGTTTGAAGTTCATGCAGAAATCGGGGAATTTAAACTCTCGGATAAGGCGGCCACCGCGGAGACCGATTTAGCGGTGTTAGTCATGGATCTACGTACTTCGGAATCTCGGGACGCATGATCTTATCTGCATTGAGGATACGACTGACGAATTACATGCCGAGGATTGTATCAGAGGCTTAAAGCAAGCTTTGCTATTGAAACGTATGGCTTAATACAGGCAGCCACCAGCGTATATCCATACAACCACTTAATTATTGAAGACTTTATCGTTGATGGCAACGACCAGAGCTGCATAATCCTGATTATCCAAGTAATCGATGTATACAACATTGGGAAACGACTTATCACTGACTTCAGGCAGAAGTCGCGTGAAGAGCTCCTTGTTGCAGGTATAAGCCAGCTTCTTAATCGGCTTTAGAGACCTTGGCGCCACCTTGACGAAAGTGACGACATCGCCATCCCATTGAGGCGCCTGCTGGGTCAGCGTCCAAGAAAGAAGGAAAAGACGCTTGTCCTTGGCGGACATGTGACCCTTCATCTTCTCAATCTGGTCATTAACCATGACGACAGCATCGTCTTTGTTGGAATACTCGTTGCGAACGTTCATCGCTTCGTACTTGTAGAATCCCTTGTGCGCATAGTCGCCAATGTCGAGATCCCACTGCTCCATGACGCAAACGACAGCTGCCTTGCCGTTACCGATAAAATCGTCAAGCTTGAGTTGAGTGAGATTCTTGGCCTTGTTCTTGTCCTCGACGATGAACAGGTGGTTCAATTTGAGAAGCTCTTTCATGAGATTATGCCATTCCTGCTTGGTGAACTCTCGCCATTCGTCGGTATCGGTTTGAAGAGAGTGCGAGAAGTTCAGGATGATGAGTTCGCCGTTCTTCTTCGTAAATTCGTTGACGGCAGAAATGATGTCAGAAATCGATTCGCCTCGACCTCCAACCTTGCCGGTATAGTGACCGGTCCACAAATGGCCACCCGAGTACTGAGGTCGAAGATCAAAGTATCGAGCGCCATGCGCAAGCTGTCCCAGAACAGAGACAGACTGGCATAGAACGTAGGGGTCAATGACGCCGCCTGGGACATCGCAGTGAGACACAGTCGACATGCCCGAGTCGTGAGTGCCCAACATGCAAATCTGCGACAAAGGACGATGGCCAAGGGTGTTTCTGTTCTTCTGCATCCAATCCGTAGGTGGGTTTGAAGAATGAAAGTTCCCCTGTTTTCCAGAGAGAACGAACGTGACGCATTCGTCGTGCTGCCATCCCAGTTCGATCTTTGAGCCGCGAGGGTTGTTCAGCGCCTCCAAGCCGTCAAGCTGAATCCAGATGTTGGCGGGTTTATCGCGAACATGAATCGAAAAGCTCGCATTGGCACCCTCCAAGCTGTAGGTGACCGATCCACTCGTATCCCCACGCTTCTTAAGAACTCCATGGTCAAACTCCACATACGTGCTGGGAACCTTGCCTAGAATATGGTCAGAGATCAATTTATCTCTCAAATACACTCAAACTTACCTGCATCAATGGACTCCGGGAAGTCCCAGGCCTCCATCTGATAGCTATTCTGCTGGCTCCGCTTCCATTTGTACGGCGTACCGTTGACAAGGTTAATATAGCCGCCTTCACCCATTTTATCTGTAGATTTCGATGGCAATAGATGGTTTGAAGATGTCTAGGGGTGATCAAAGCGGAGTAATCTGACTATTTGTAGTTATGCCTCAACATTTTCTGGGTCTAGACCCTTGTTGTTTCAGCTCGCTAGTGCCCAGCTGAAAACGTCTTGGCATTCCCAGAGGCCACCTTTTCCACTGAAGATCTTGGGACTCAGCCACCAGCAAGCTACGCTCCAAGCTTCTATTCGCGGGGGGGGATCTGGGGGCGTCAATGGCGTCACCAAGATGCGCTGAGAAGAGGAGATTGCCAAGGCAAATATCCTCCGAGAAACTTCTACTCTGCGGTTTGCTGTCTATATTCTGTATTCTCTGTCGCTGAAATGTCAGTTAAGATGGCGTACTAGGAAACTACAAAATGTCGGGGTATAGGGTAGTGAACTGTCATTTGATTTGTAAAGAAATTCGTCACTTTTTACTCTGTACGTGGTCTCGATTAACCCAGATGCAATTCGCGACGAGTATGTCATTGTGGACGAGATCCATATAATCTTTATACTTCTACCCCAGTTCATCGCCATAATCTTCCTGGCATATTGCCAATCATCATCACTTTCTCATTTTCTAGATTGCTTGTGACCTTGAAGATAACACTCAAGAACGAAAAGTAGTAAAACAAGTCGCTCATTTAACCAGGTGTTTCCCAGCGGCGACCGGTTATTGTTGACCCCCTTTTGTCTTATTTTCGATCCCCTGTCACATCTGGCTATCCCACGCACAGAACAACAAATTTCCCAAGTGGAGCCTCGTTCCGGCATCCTCTTAAAACTTCCCATCCCCTGTTATCCCGTCAAGACTATTGAATGTGGCGTCGATTAGCTAAAGTTATCACCAATAATAGCCGTCATGGACCAGATTCGATCCAGGAACTATTGGGTCTAGAAAGACTACTATTTACTCAAGACCAAGCTCATCCCCACGCCAAGACATGTCCTTCTCTGCTCTGTCTCATCAAGCTGTCTGTCTCTCGTTAACATTCGCTCAGCTATCACAATGCGTGTCTTATCTTTTGCCCTAGCCCTTTTTGCGGCTGATATGGTTGTTGAAGCTGGAGTTTGCAAGCCCGCTCGTGAGTACCTTGGCACATGTAGGAGGACTCTTGAATACTGACAGATTGCTTTAGGCACAACTACGGCCGCGACTTCAATTGTTGAATCAACTACCGCCACCGCTCCCGCTACCTCTGAGACCTCTGTCATTGAGTCGTTGACCTCTGCGACTGAGACCTTGAGCACCGACTCAACCGAGATCTTGACGGCTTCCACCACTGAGGCTGCTTCGACCACCACTGAGGTTGCTTCGACCACCACTGAGGAAGCTTCCACTACAACCACTGCAGGCCCATCTTACACACCCGGCTCCATCGTTGGCACCGGACCCGTCGCTGGCCTCACCCTCCACGGCACCGACTCGCGATTCATCCCGCTGTCTTTCACACCATCCGACTCGACCCAAACCCTGATCTTCACCCTCGCTGCCAACGGCCAGCTCGCAACAGGCAACAACAACAACTACCTATGCCTGAACTACAAGCCTTCAGGTGTTCTCGGACCGCTCGTCCTGTGCCTCTTTGATAACTTCTCGAACGCTCCCTTGAAGTGCACGCGGGCGGCCAGCGGCACCCTTTCTTGCACTGCGCCGAACGGATCATGCGACGCGAGTGGAGCTTGCAGGCGACCTAACAATGCAGTCCCATTCTCTCAGTTGTATGTGGATGGTTCTCAGAACGGCTATTTTGGTCCCTCCGATGGGAACTTTGGGTCGGATTACACCGCTATTGACGTGATCCTTGCTGAATGAACATGGGGCTAAGGCTATGGCGATATGGAGACGGAAATCGAGAGTCTCTTCTTAATTTCTACTACTTTCTGGAGAAACGAAAAATTATTCTTCTACATGTAGAAACTGAATATCTTTCAATTCTTTGTACTGCACAGCTCTCCATTTCCGACTATCCGAAAAGACGAAATTGTAAATCAAACGGTGAAAAACAGCGCACCGTCTACTCAATCTCTCAATCTTAACTTTGGAATTGTTCCCAACTGTTTCGTGAGAAAAGATAAAAAGACCCACTAGATAGAAGGGACCCATTGGCATTGCGCTCAGAGATGACGAGTTTAGACAACCCAGCATCATTGCAAATTTGGTTTATATAGGCTCCTAAGACGCATTAGAATGCAGACAAATATGGCAAGATTGAAAACACTCACTCGAAGCTGGCTAATTCTGTGTTTTCTCTCTCATCTCCGGTATCAAAGCAGCAATCTGATCGCTCGTGGTAGTCTCTGCGGAGGACCCGGGGGTTCGTGCTACAAGTAAGAAATCATGCAGCAGACATATCGCCTTTGGCAAAGACAGGAATTCATCGTCATCGTCTTCATACTCTTCTTTCTCATCCTCGCTGACCTTGAAGTACTTCTCCACTGAGCGCCGCGCAAAATTGCGATAGTCTTGAAAGAGATATTCTTGGTTAGGATCAAGGGATTGCCCAGATGGGGCTAACATCTGCATTTCTGTACGGTGGGCAAACATGCAACTATGAGTATGTGTTAACATTGGGATCCTGAAAGATGTCTTTCTAACTTACCTCGCTGCTAAACACGCAGATGCTCCTAGAAATGGGTAGCATTCAAATTCATCAGTACCAACAAGTCTTACTCCGTCAAATTGACAATAGACTTAATCTTTTCTTGATCTACGGGGCCCTTGTCAAAGCCATCAAAAGCCATCCCGAGTTCAACAGCCGTATCCCTCTCTGGGGCAGCATTTACGATATCGTAGTAATTCTTAATCCGTTGCGCGATGGTATAGTTGACAACTTCGTGGAAGGCGTGCGACCAGAACATACGCGCGCCGCTGTCTATACTGGGATTCAGGCCAACCTAGGACGTCTCAACGGACCAGGTGTGGTACGCGTGATCCAGGGAAGTAGTGCTGCCTGCATTCAGTGCTTCATAAAGGCCGGCGAGTTGGCTGATGTACACCTGCTCAACATCAATGCGACCAGCAGATGCATGCTATCCAAAGCGGCCAAAGTATTCAGGGAGGGTGATGTTTGAGAACATGGTTTTGAGCAAGGTTTGCTTACTTATTATTTATATCTTATTAAAAAAATGACTTATATATTCAATAAGAGAAAAAGAGATAATAAATAAATAAATAAGTAAATAAATAAATTTTAGCCTGTTTTTCTAATTTACTTATTCCCACAGCCAGATTTCTTTCTCGCAGTGGCCGCATTCATATACAAGAATTATTCCTTTCAAGAACATTGGTGGGGATCGGGTATAGGTGAAAGTAGCTAGATGTGTCTTTGGAAGACAGTAAAAACAGGCAACAGCCGGAATTAGAGCTTGCGCAGGAAATCCTTCTGTACGGGCGTCTTGCCGAAGAGGGCCATCCATACCCGCACGGGTACCCGTGCAAATAAGGCTGCACGGATACCCGTGCAAATAAGGGAATTTGCTGACAAATGCCTCAAAACGGTATAGTACAGGCAGTAGTTTAGCCGACATTTATCCGGTTAATATAAATTATAAGTTTAATTTAAGGAACTTTATATAAAAAGCTTATAAATAAAATAGGAAAAAATTCTTATAATATATATTATATTTTCTATTATAATACAGAATTTTTAAAATATTTTTATATTAATTATAAAGTATATAATTAATATTTTAAATTTAATAAGCTTTAATTTACTTTTTAAAGCTTAATATATATTAAGAAAATAAAAAGTAAAACCTTATATTATGAAATTAATATACTTATAATTATTTAAATTTTTATTATATTATTAAGACTTATTATAGCTTTTAGATCTTAAGTTTTATTTCTAAATTTAATATCTTTAATATCTTATTAAATAATATATATTAAAAAATATAAATTATATAGAAAAATTCCTTAAAAAATCTAATATATCCTATATATTAGTATTATTTTATATCTATCTTATTTAGAGAGATATTAGTCTTTAAAGTTATCTTATATTAGTAAATTGTTATGACCCCAGCGGTTATTGTTACGACCCTAGCGGTTACGTCACGTGTACCCCACAAAAACTCATGCAAGGCATCAACCCCTCAACGGTTACGGGCCAATCAGA